>NC_092362.1:1314322-1614322 GCF_030848805.1 Temnothorax longispinosus | reverse complement strand
ACACTCTCGGCAGCTATTTCTACTTAAACTTAAATTGTTATATGCGGTAACTTTTGTCGAGAAATATTTTTGCTGCTATTTCTATACGGTGCTGTTTTCAGACATCCTCACATTACGCATTGTGTACCGGGGCCAGGAAAGTTCTAACTGTAGTAGCAAATGGGAACCACTCTGACTCTAAATGGTCTGACTCTGCAGAGAGTTCTACTACTGCTTTTGTGCTCTCAGCTCTTTGACAGTTGAAAGTCTACATTTAATTTCTTGATTATCCGTAATAGAGTAGTCCTATTCACTTTCGAAAAATATATTAAACGTTACATCTCTGTTATAATATCTTATAATATATAAATATTATTATTTTAACAACATTTTGAAATTTATTGAAGACAAAACTACTTGTCTGCAATTGTTAGACATTTTATAATATAAATGCATAGATTTTGATTATTTATTCGCGTACAGATTCACATCATCTGTCAGCTGCAAAATAAGATCTTAATGAAATTGGAAAAATCTTAATGGACTATACACTCTACTTTCTTGTGTGTCTGTGCAAGTACAGCGTCGAGCAAGACGCGAATGCCCGTGATACGGTTTAGCGATAGCTTAGCGTTTCGTGAATATACGTATACATTGAAATGCTGGTAGTCGAAGTTTAAGGCGGCGTCGAGCGGGCTCGAGGGTAAGCGTAGTAAGAAGATTAAGTAACTTTCTACTTCGTGCCCCGGGTCTTACGGAGGAAAGACTAACACCCGGCAGAGAAACTGATAATGACAGTCGGCCGTGTATTAAGCGAAACATCCGCGAAATCGAATTAATCCCTCTGTACTCCATTTTATTATCAGACATTAATCCCGGCTAAAGTGGAGAGTCGTGTCTGACTAAATAAACGCTTTACCACTTGCACTTTAAGACGCCCCGAAATTCGTCGCTTTCGCTACTTAATGGCATTGTGTTACGCGTATCCTGCATTTGTAAGGTACATTTTATTCTTCAAAAAGAGAACGTGTTCAATGGTATTATCATATTTTGAGAGTTGCATGAGATAATGAAACTGCCTCTTACTCACGTAATCAAGTAAAGCGTAATCTCCTAAAGCTAAAACCTAAAGATATAAATATCACTCGTAATTTATATCTAATTTTCATGTCAAACAGTAGCGTAAGTAATTAGAAGATTTTATGGATAGAAATGTGCTCTATCATATAAACGCCGTCAGTTCGGGACGCAAACGCGCGTTGACCTCTCTCAACGACATCGAAATTCTTACTTGATTCATCGTAAAAATAATATACGAACGACTTCACTAATAGGGGACCCTTTTCATTACGAACTCCAGTGAACGATTAGTTCTCAGTTCCAGCCAATTAAATCACTCGCTCGCGAAATGGACGCGCGCGGCCAGCCGGAAAATCGCGAATTTTCTTTATTACCAGCCCCTTTCCCCCGTCCCCACCGTGTAACGCGTCGCGAGGTAGTCGGGGATGCAAAGTTGTCGGGGATATTTATACGTCGGTTTATCAGTCGCAGCTATCCGGGTCTGTACCCGCGGGAATGCCGTACACGTAAAACGGGAACGGCTTCGGGATATAGCCGAAGGAGCGAGAGCGAACAGTGGGACTATGAGCGTGCCGAGAAAAGCGTGTATTCTCTGTCGCGCGCGTGCACCTCGCCTCGTCTCCACCGTGGAGGAGAGCCTGGAGAGAGACTCGGTTGGTGCGTTGGAAAGCCGGGAGAAAATATTTCACAAGAAGATAAATCTTAGACGATCCCACGAGGAACGAGCACGCGCAACTAACTCAGGTGGATTAAGTTCCGCGATATCGCCCGGGGGTTTCGAGTGGGCAACAAATGGACATAATCAGGTTGTGCGCCGCGCAGCTATGGCACAAGCCCCGTTGCATTACGTTACCAGGATTACGTGGGGACTTCCTGCGTGTAGACGACCCACGTATATATACCTCCCCGCACGACCGCCGCCGCCGCCGCCGTAGATTTCATTTCACGGCATGCCGCATCTTCGTTTCGACGTGCATTAAAGTTCGAAGCGGCGAAAAGTTAGCGGCGCGCGAGCGAACGTGTAATTGCACCGCGCTCTACGCGTGGTTTTGCAGCATCGTGTACGTTCGCGCTGCTTAAATTGATGTGCCGCATCTACGGGGCAAACTCTAATACACGCGCACGAGAGAATGAGAGCGAATAATATACATATATTAAGTGCATATTTTTCTCCCCGGAGAAATACAGCATCTACTTATTTAAAATATGTCTTATTTTGATTCTAAACGAGAAGTGAAGCGCCAACCATTCTTCGCATTTTCCGAGTTCTTGACGTTAAATATCTGTCTTTAGTAAAGCTTCTCGCAAAATAAATCCCTTTTCGTTCTTTTAAAAATTACTTGGAAAAAAAACAAGATATTACTTTATTGCTTTCACACACTTAATTCCACTGGAGATATATTCATAGAGCTGTCACGTGTCGCATTTCCTCCACGGCAATCTTTCTTCAGTCTTTTTACATATCTTCGAGAAGTACCCGCGTATAAAAGTTTCCTATATCTTTCAAGGCATGGAAATTTTGTAAGGCGCGGAGACTTGTGAACGATGCTGGCGTGCAAACGTGCAAGCGCGCGTGCAAATATCATTTATTTTATCTTTTATTACATAGTTTGTCCTTTCATATGATAAAATCGCGGTCGAATCCATCAAATCACGTGACGTATCTCCCACATGCAACCGCGCGAGATCACGGCCGGGTCACAGGGCGATCTATCAATTTGCCGTCGAGATCACGGAAGGAAGAATTTAGGAAGAAGGGCGGGCCGGTTTTCCTGTCTTGTCCCATGGGAGATGGCTCTCCACTCTGGATGAGAGTACGGCAACGAGGAAGATAGTTTATGGATGCTTCTTCAGAAGTGAAGCTTCATCTACGGGTAGGGCTTCCCGCATTGATGGTGCTAAGTAGAATACCGTGTTTGGCATATGAACGACTATCTTGGGTCATTAAAGCAGAGTGCGATTTCATTTGCTGTGTTATCCTCAGCTGTCTCTAAGCAGAAATCTCTAAGGACCTATAGCTATCTCGTCGAAAATTTCAGTTGTCAAATAATTGATCGCGGTTATTGGCTGAACACTCGCGTTAATTTTTTCCTAATTAAATGCAATGTTTAGAAATATGCCGAAAGACATTATTTGAAGTTAAATATACATGTGTGTCACTTCGAGGCGGAAAGTCTCATCTAGAGGCATATATACTATACCCGGAAAATTAAATTAGCATAGGGATTGACGTTGTGTATCGCAGACTGATGCGACGCCAAATTGAATTTGAAATGAACGCGCGCGAGTAACTGCGTTTCGTACAATCCTGCTCTGTCAATAACGTAAACGGTTAGCAAAGTTTGAATTTTGGAGATCACACCCAAATATTACGTACGAGGTATTCCACAATTCGGCGAATTTTTATTTAATGGCAGATTCTTTGACGAATTTGAAATCGAGTTTTACTTAGCGAAAATGCCAAGGGAGGATTATTTGTCGCAACTTTCAACTTCCAATAGCATATACTTTTATTTGAGCTAAGTTTCAAATTAAGAGTCTATTAAAATAAAATTCACTTGAAATTGAGGAATATGATTTCGTTGTCAATAATATATAACGTGCGATATCTTCCAAATATAAGATCAAATAAGATTTATATTAATATAGAAAAACATATTTAACATTGAACAATCTTTACAATTATTTGAAATAAAGTAAACTAATCTAACTAATCTATTATCTTTTGTCATCACGTGGAACTAACAAGTCTAATTTATTAGCATGGTTCCATGTTTTAGCATATGCTTCTGGGATCGTTCGCCTCTAAGTCGCGACAATCCATTAACATTGCACACCGCGCAATTTGTATTCGCCTAACTGCCGGGCTAAGCGCACGAGGCGCACGGGGCTGTTCTTTAAGTGGATATTCCAAGCGCGCGCAGGAGGGAAGACACGCGAGGGTTCGATCAGGGTCAGGAGCCAAGGTAAACACATTAAGGATACAACATCCTGCAGGAAACACATACTCCCGCCGATAGGGGGGAAACTCCGCGTGCGTCGCATGGCTGACTACGACGGAAATTCGAACGTCTCGCGGATCGCCGGAGATGGAAAAAGTCGCGTGGGTGGAGGGGTGTGGAGGTCGGTATTCCCTGGAAACTAATCTCCTGCGCTCGGATCTTGTTTCCGCCGATCGCCGTTTCCACCCGTTTACCCCCTTCGTCGGTAACGAGCGCGTTCCTTTTCATCCAACGATATCCCGTGTCCACGGGTATTCGTGTCTCGGATACTCGACTCACCCTTCGTTTAACTTCGCCAGTTTCGCGGATTTGTGTCTTTTTTTTTTGTGATTTTGTTATTTCGCGACACTTCGCCAAAAGATTGATTACTCTATTTGCAGTAACTTGACGATGACACGAACGCAATGTCTTTTGGTTTACGTAATACATTTCAATTAACTAATATAATTAATAAAATATTTAAATAAATATATTTACTTTGAAAAAGTTGCGTACTTTCTTTATCGTATCTGATAAATGTAGCCGTATGTTGTATGAGAATCAGCACCCTGGATTTTCATGCGCGATGGACTGCAAATATTGGAACTCTAATGATTGAAAGAGTCGCGAGGAACAATCGATATACACTGGTGCATCGAACCGAGCGCAGTGCGGCACCTCAGTACGACCTTGAGCAGTTTCCACGATTCATTTTATCTGAGTCATTTATCGCGAGATCCGCGCCTGTGCGAGCGTGTGCGTTGGGCGCCGGATGGAATTCCGTAGGAGTCATTTATTGTTCCCGGGGCGGCGGCGACGGCGCGTAGAGTGCGCGGCGTCACGTCGACTAGTCGAATTTGCAATAAAGAAGATAGATGCGATGGAAGGAATATCGCCAGAAGCTAATCTTTTACTCTTCCACTTCGCTCGGTCTTCCTCCCTCATTCGTTATTCATTAGAGTCCACCTTGTTTCACCGGCAAAGCGATATGGTACGAGTTGCAGTTCGCTGCAAGAGAGAGAGAGAGAGAGAGAGAGAGAGAGAGAGAGAGAGAGACTCGACAACGTACGAGGGGATGGAAACATACGTAACGTGAATTTACTTTTGTTACCTCTTTTGCGGTAAAAGTGCCTCTTTGTTGAAATTTATTATTATACCTGGTTATATCAAAAGTAATTTATAATGTTTCACCAGATTTTTATTATTAATTCCGTTTATATGGCTTACACTTCCCACATTTTTTCTACATACTGCTTCCTTCTTTTTCTTATAATAGCAGAACTTGTTTCATTTCAAGCGCGAAAGAGCACCAACCATTATTTTATTTCAAGTTTAAACTGACCAATTTTTTAAATACTTATTTGTACACTTTCTGTCGAACTTCGAGTGAAAGAGAAAAGCGAGAAAAGCGTTAAAAAAGCAAGAACCAGGGGTTAGAGCAAGCTGACGTCATTTTTCGCAAATTATCTCGACAAAAGTCCAAACCAACCGCCTTCTCTGCTCGTGAGTTTTCTCTGAAAATTATCTACATTCGTTCAACGGCAGTCCCATCTTTTGAAAACCTTTCCCCATTCTATTGCTGGCTTTCTCTTCGCTCGCTTCGTTCCTAGTTTTCGACGTCTTGTCCGAGGTTTCGTCGAATAGTTGGCGTAAAAGAGCTGAGGGCGAATGCCGCGGAAAATCAACGACGAAGTAGAGAGGAAAGGGGAGAAAACCGAGAGAAAAACGGAAAAACAAGGAGTTAACGGGAGAAAGACAAAGCGGAAGGGGCAAAAAGAAGCGGACGAGTCTTTCGGGACGGTTGTTCCTCGAAGTTGGCCACGAAAGAGCGTCGCGTCCTCGTCTAGTTGAGCGGGATGTTTGTCTTTAATTAAAATCAGTCGCAACTCGCCTGTTCCGCGAAAATTCGCCGTTGCTTTTCCCCTATCGCACGCTCGGTTTGCCTCCCTCCCCCCGTCGTTCGCCTGTCGCTTTGTTCGAGCAGAATTCTTAATATTCAATTATATCCCCGTGCTTTTAATTAGTTGTGCACGGACCCTCGGGCGCGATTGTCGGCGAGTGGTAATCGTTCGAGCCAATAAATTTGTTGTTTCGGGTAGATTGAAACATTTATTAAATATTGATCCGGCGTCACGAGAGAACGAAGTGAATATTACACGACCTGCCCCTCTCCCTCGCCCGTTACTCAATTACTGAATTTCGTTAATTTCGGTACAGCGGCATTAGCGATAGCCAACGAATTGGCGCGCGGTTAATGTCAACGGCTCGTAGGACACGTAAGCAATATTTGGATTTCGCTCCAAGTCGGGATGTCTGCACGTCAGTAAGCCTTTCCTACGCAACTGACGATCTAATGCAAATTTAAGTTTTGCTCGTTGCAAATTCCTTGTGCAACGAGCTCCCCTTTACCCTTTATTCAACTGTCTTATCTTATTTATTTTACAGGTATAGATCTGTTTATGCATCACAGTCACGTTAATTTACGTTACGTTTACGTTAGCTAGCTACTTGTTTCCATGCTAATTTACGTTGCATTAACATTAACTGTCTAAAATAGAGAGAATAGAATTTGTCAATCAATCACAAGACAAGAAACAAAAGTAAGAATCGATTGAAAATCTGTGTTGATCATTATTTATTATGATTACTAATGTTTAGCCTGTCCATTTAATTACGAAAAGTTTTTAACTTTCGATACGTATATTAGAGTATTATACACGTCGATATCGATAAAAGAATAAACGCGCAGAGTACTATTGCCAAAAAAACAAGGGAAAGCTTAGCAAAAAACTTAAAAAAAAATTATCTAAAAGTTGCTTGCTTTTTTATAACAAACTCGATGAAATTCCCCTCGCATGTCGTTCTTTTAACAATTTAACCTGGGTCTGTCAGATAAAACCTTCCTGTTTCCTCGGCGACGGTAAATAGTTGAAGCTATAAACAAACGGAAGGTGGCTGCTACCGTGAAAAACTGTACTCGCCAGAGAGGCGACGATGGTAACCGAGGGATGAATGCGAAAAAGGGGGCCACCGCGATGTGCAAGCTTTCATTACATCGAGCATTGCAGCACTGTACAGAAAAAAGGCCATTTTATTCAGGCCTCTTTGTTGCGGAAGTATTTTAGCGCTAAACCAAGTTGGACGCTATTCACGAATTATTCGCTACACGGATTTCTCCTGGAAAAAAAAGCGCATTCAATATAAACTGCACGATTGCAGTGGCGTTCGTGCATCGATTGTCATTGTTTGACAGTACGTGATGTATCCCTAGTGAAAGCCTGAAGCAGAATCGATACATTGTTGAATGCAATCTATATTTGATCCAGATAACAGATTTTGCCGATTGAACAATAAAATATACGTATTGATTTTAAAAGAAAATTAAGACTGACTGGTTAATTAAACTCTAAATATTACTCCAAGAAAATTGATATGTAACAATATCCTTTATTTTAACTCCAGCTGAAAATTATGGAAAAAATACCGATTTTTTTCTACGATAGGATATTTGAAAAAAAAAGATATCTTCGGAAAAATAGCAAACGCGATCGTCTCTTGCTTTATTAACTGTCGAAAACTGTCGTTCGATTTAACGTGTGCTCCAATCTGATAAAATGAAACAGAGATGCCGCGACACTTTGCGGCTAAATCGATACTGAAACCCGTGACGATTCATTAGAACGATCACTGTAACGAGGTGGGCAATGACCCAAGAAGCAAAGAAATAATGGCGCATTTGTTCAAATAAAGCGAATGCGCGAAGCGTAATTAGGGACAATTATCGCGAGGAGTAACGTCGATGAGATACAAACGCGCCGACAGTTCGTTAATGAACGTAATACCAGCGATACATCAATTTAATCGAACATACGTTAAGTGTTCCATTAAATTTTACAAACACGTAGTACATTTGATGCTAGCATAAACTCGATTTAATTGAGCTAAATTAGGATAGAACAATGCACCGCGGATATTGTGAAATCTATGTCATTTTAATTAGTCCTCAAAAACAGCACTTTTAAATCAATTTAAATATTAAATCAATATTGATATCAATTATTTTATATAAATTTTTATATCAATCTCTTCTTTTTTTTTAATAACAAAAAAACGAGTTTATTTGTTACACTCAAGTTAATTCGAAAATAATGAATTAACTTTCCGTAATCAATTTACCTATATCACTTAGCGACAACTACTGCGATATCTTCAAGAGGATGTATATCCCTCACTTCGTATCTCATCAGTCACTACAACTATCTGATAACACGCCGATTAATTAACGCATTCCTCTAAGTAGCGAGCAAATTAATAAACTAGATTGCTAATGCTATCCTGGCGTTATTGCGAAAGCAGTCAATCTCTCTAACTCGCCTACCATCAGGCGTTTTATCAGCGATCGTTAATCGCCCTCGAGTGACGGTACTTCCTCTCCATGCTTTCCTTTCACGCCCTTTCCCAACCCCTGTCTCCTTTCTCCCACCCCACCCCCCTCTCCCCCGGTCTGCCTCGGTTGACGCTCCTCGGAATGCACATTCATTGCAGGATTTAACAGGACTGAAACTTGATTACTTTCCCGTACGACATTCTACTTTACAATCGGCCGGCCATCTCCGCGAGTTTGCATAATTTGCAGGAAGACATGCATAGAACATACAGAATGCTCTAATTGTAAGTTCACCGAATAACCTGCTTTCGTCGACAGATTCCCTTAAAAATTGCAGTCGGGTTTGCTTAAAATACAGAAATAATATAATTGAAAACAGCGAGTTTTCGTTACAGTTAAATATACAAATACATGGTTCCTAAGAAGTTTCCCGATTTCGCGAGGTAACACAGTTTTGCGACTGAAATAAATTAATGAACGTTTTTATGAATATTTACGGATTGATAGAAGTTGCAGAAAGATATTCCAATTTTTTATTAAGGAAAGCTCGATCTCAAATCGATCAGAGAATATTCTAAATAAGAAGAGCGAACCCCTGGAACTGAACAATTAGTTGGCAAAAAATGGCTCTCAGTTCGCGAAGGCAGGCTATATGAGAGGGCAGAATTTTCGATTCTCTCTCACGATCTATTCTTTACTTTCCTTTCTTGTGAAAAATAAAGGACGCAGCCTGAAGAGAGGAAAAAACGAGGCAGCGGTGCATACGCATAAAGTGCTTCCGCAGAAGTGGTTTTGTTCGTAGGAATTGGTCGATCGCTACCGCAGCTTCTCAATTAACCATCGCTGATTAAGAACTTCGCTCCGCGGCTGTTCGTGCACGAGCGATAATTAGGCGCGCTCAGCTGTCCGGAATTTTTAATTGGGGGAACATCCGACGGAAAAATTTTTGCTCTTCTCCGACGAGACTGGCCCAAGCAAGCTATAGAAAAAGAAAAGCGGGAGTTCCGACGCTGCCAGAGAATGCTAATTAAATCGTCAAATGGAACGGTCTAGCAATCGTATGAAAAAGTTTGCGTCGTCTCGTTGGCGATATTAATTTCGCGAATGAATTTTATTGTTTGAAATACAGATCGAGAACGCTATCCGAATCGCAATCGTCGAGAGAATTAGCTCAAAATCCCTATCGCGGACAGTTTGTCTAATAGAGGTAAACAGTACAGTTGTTGGCCACTCTACAATGATTGGCTACATCTTCAAAAATTAAATATTATAAAATAATATTAAAGAAATACTATTAAAATGTTTTTAATTATAAATACAAAAATATTATAATTATTCTTTTTCTATAATCTTTAATTTTTTAAGATGTAGCCAATCATTGTAGAGTGGTCAACAACTGTACTCTTTACCCCTATGTAACAGAAACAGAAGAGTTCCGGATAAACAGTTCGTCAAACAAACAAAACAATTATGTAAATTTAAATTATGTAAAGTTACGAGATTTCTTATTTGTGTTTTTCAATTAATCAACATTGATTATAAAGCGTTTATTGTTGAGGACGGCGGCAATACCTAATTTAGATAATTCGATTTTTATAACTTGTTTCGTCATCTTTAATTATATATATGTAAAACAAATTTACTGCCTACTACGTCAAAGCGAATCTGTGCCGCAATTACATATCTATCACGAACAGCGTGTAACACCGTGTGCCAAGTTGTCGATTGTTCGCGTTATGAAGTTTCAATCCAGGCACCGCCATGTCGAATCGAAAATCGATTTCGTTAATATCCCCAACGCATTGACCTGACTCTTCGAACTAACGTTCTCACTTTGTTAATAACGGTAAATACCTTCTCAAACTGCAGAATTAACCAGGTAGTTTCAAACGAAGTTATTACATATTATACGCGAGCCTAGAGAGTCTCTTATTGCCATATATATATATATATATTTATTCCTTCAGAAATATGAATATATTCCTAAACTCGCATGCACTTTATGTTATGTTACGCCCGATACTTCTTTCTATATAAACTGTTTAAGTTTTTATAAATCTCTAAATATATTCTCATGATGCTAAAAGTATGCTGCATAAAATTAAATTAGATAGCAACTATTTAGAATTCTTTTTTAGAATCTTTTAAGGATTTATCGCGTACTTTTTAAATAAAATTAAGAAAGTACAAACATTTTTTATTTATTATATCTAAATAGGAACATATCTAAAAAGAAACTGACGTTGTTATATTATTCTGTACTACAGTTTTAATGATACAAGTTCTGTTACAAGTTTTAATCTTGCTCAAGCTCATTTCTCTCTCTCTCTCTCTCTCTCTCTCTCTCTCTCTCTCTCTCTCTCTCCCTCTCCCTCTCCCTTTCCCTCTCCCTCTCCCCCTCTCTCTCTCTCTCTCTCTCTCTCTCTTTCATACACGACAATTTCAAGAATGTAATTTTCATAGAAAACGTTCCTTTTATAGTGTTGTCGACCTTTTCACTTATCGTACTACTTGCACGCAACCACTGTTCCTCGCTATTTCCGTAAATTCGAATAACTACTTTTTAAAATTCAACTTCTGGCTATACACGTGCCTACAGATACATTATTTATCGAAGCTATTCAATATTGAATTGTATCTCATTAACCTAACCAAAGTTTGAATCACGAAACTGCACGTCGAGTTTAAATATAAAGCAATAAAGCTAATGAGTATAATGCTCAATCTTCCAATTGAAATAAATATAGACTTTTTAACATACCTAAACCTAAACTTTTTTCAGTATATTTAATATTTTTTTATTAATGGTAAAAAATGAAACTATTAAGAAAATGTAAGAAATAGTACAAGGGGGATAAACATTAACGTTCACGTAAGCATTTATAACTTTTTACGAAGAGTCTTATATTAATTTACATAAATGTAAATCTGTCAAAAAATACAAGATTTATAAATTTATTTGTATGAGGAACGAAGTTGTATGTTTTACATTTTATCGCTATCGATTTAATGCCACATTTTCCATTCCTGATATCTCATGATGTCTGGCGACTAATTGTCAATTAGGATAATTGATGACGATGGAATGCAACGCTCATTAGGATGTGGACCCGTAGCAACATTGTGGGGTCCCAATCACACGCTGAATATTCATTCGGTGTACAATCGATATTAATTCTTCTAGTACCGGTGGTTTTTATCAACGTGCGCATTTACGATTTGCAGACTAAACGTGAATAACGTGTACATAAATGCGCAATAAATTACTGAAATGGATAAACCTCGGGATAAACGATCCTCTCATAATATAAAATTCGAACCGAGATCCGAGTTTACTAAAGAGCCGATCGAGTTTTCAGTATATAGCTTGCATCGTATTTGTTATTCATTTCATTTAATTCTTTAATTTTTTAATGTCGCTACCCTTTATATACACGGAAATCTTGTAATATGTATACATGGGGTAAAGAGAATACACAACGAAGGATTTACATTTGCATGTTTAATATCCGTTTAAATCATACCCCAATAAAATATCGAAAAGCCGACGCGGCATCACCGATACCGCGTGATTTACAAGTGGAGGCGAACGATACGATGTTATCTACGCGGAGAGACCGGGGGATACGCGAAAAGAATAAAACGGCAGGCGGGATCCGGACAACGAGGAGGAAACGGGGGTGTAAAAAATGTTCGGGAATCACGAGCAATTTCCATTGGTCGCGGCGGAACGGACTATCGCACCTACAGGAAGATTTCATACAGTGATAGGTTTCGACAGGTATACTGCAGGTACGCGCGATATATGCAACCGCAGAAAGCAGAGCTGGCAGAGACGACCGTCCCGGCGATTTTCTGCGCATTTTCATTTGCGCTGCCATGAAAAGCATCTCGCACTGTGCATTTTTCCATCCCGTTCTTCCTTCTCGCCGCTCCCGCTTTAGTTTCTCTTTCTCTCTTCGCGCTCTCGAACGTGACGAACGCATATACAGCGAATCCCGACGATTTGCATTAGAATAATTTCGCGAAATTATTGCGAACGCGAATCGTCGATATTCGGAATCGAACGGCGAACCCGAGAAAAAGAGGCGACTTGGAAAACGCGTATACCCGCAACACGACGTGTATATTCTGGCGCTTTGCTTCGCAAATTTGTTCCTGTCGAAATGCTCGTGTACCACGTCATCCGATTAAATGAAGGAATTAAATGACGCCAAATTTATGGTATGGGCGGCGCACGACAACGATATACAGCGTCACGCTTTTTGTTACATTATCGATCCCATCAATCGACGTGTACACGTCCGATTTGTACGTATAACGATGTCAACGCTTAACGTCATACACCGACATGTGCATGTGTGTACATATAGAGCGTAAAAGCGTGTTCTTTATTTTTCGAATTGCATCCTTGTTTTAGGTGCATCTATCGGGCCGCGCGCACACAGGCATCGCGATGGAAATATTTATAAAAATACTCTAACGCGCTTTGAAAAAGTAAATACGATATATACATCGTGCACGCGCGCGTGCGATATAAAAATATTAAAAAGTATTCTGCGTTATATAAGTAAATTATAATACACAATGAAGAAGGAAATGGAAACGCATTTGTATTACATTTCGACACACGAATTTAGAGAGCGCCGATAAAAATAGGATCAAAGTATTCGAAAATATTCAAAAACGATGGACTATAATTAAATATTACGACACATCAAGAGCGCGATGTACTTTTTTTTATCAAATGCGTTTTCACCGGCTTGAAATAACATTTCATCGCTCGCGTTACGTGTGCGAGGCTCGAATACACATAACGAGTTTAATGTTTGCCAATTAATACGAACGGATTTGACCCTAGCTGCATATACAAATATGTTTAACCACGTATGCACGGATATCGACGTATAGGCGAAGCGGTACTAATGTGCAAGTGCCAGGGCGACTACACGTAGCCAACACCTCTATATCTATACTATTTGCGCTGTGTCCCTACGAATATCCTATGAGACCACTTCGTACGTGATGCGTGCACGATGCATTTGACACGTACCATACGTCACGTACGAAACGATGAGTTCTCGAATCAATAGAAATCTTTCAAGCATCCGACGAAAAAAAAAAGATTAATAGTTGCGGTGCAAATGCATAAAATGGATCTACGCCGCATGGGATAGAAAACAGAAATATGACGGGTGAAAAGCAATCATTTACATAAATATTTGAAAAAAAATGTAAAAATACAACTAAGTAAAATGTTCATTTTTAAAATAGATTTACTTTGTGCGAACATTTTAATAAGAATTGTGTTTTTGTCGCAACATGCCGTTCTCCCAACGTTTAAACATCTCGAAAATTATATGACTCTATTTTTAAAGTAAGATTATGATTAATCGATCTATTGGCACAGAATTAAAATATAATGTTCTAATGGCGTATTCTTTCGTTCTTAGATATTTTATCAACTTATCCTAAAAAATCAATATGTAAAGTATATATATAAATACAATATAAAGTGTATATAATGTATAAACCGTAAAATGCAATATGCTTTAGCTATATAGGTACATCAATGGCGCGTCGGAAGATAAATTTTCGTCGGCGCATCTTCGCGCGTTTGCGTAAATCACACGTGTCTGCCGGTGCACGGGCGAGACGCGTGTAAATATGTACGAAATCGTGGATATGGAGAAGCGTGTATATCGCGAACGTCGACGTTTGTACGGTCATATCAATTTCCTGTGTAAGCCGGCCGGCAGGCCGACGCGGCGCGGCGCGCGCGGCGGTTGGCGCGCTCGTGAATCGGATTGCAAATCAGCTGCATACTTGCTAGCCGACAAATTAACTGTGATGTATATGTGGCGTCTACACCCGACGTCAAATGGATCGTGCGTATAGAAGGCTCGCTAATGTCTGTTTCTCGAAGAACAATTGCATTTCGTAAAAATCTTCCAACTCGTCTCAATCGCACGTAATTCGCAATCGTATAATACCTAGGTACACTTGAAACTTCAATTCAAATAGAACGATGTGTCTACAATTATTTGATAGTTGTACGTAAATTCCATATAAATATTCTTCATACACAAAATGCGAAATTATTTATAGCAAAATTATAAATATTGACAAAATTAAAATAATTATAGTGAAATGTATTAGGATGTAGTGAACCTTACAATTTGCAATTTTAAATCTAATATTTCTTCTTCTTAGTAATTTCTTATTTTTCTTATTATTTTTTTAACAGTTTTATTATACTATATAAAAATGATACTTCGACTATATATTTCTATCAAGAGTTCAAGTAAATATAGGTACTTAATTTTGCTTTATTTTTCTTTGAAAATTGAAACTCATTGATTGCTATCCTTTAAGTTCCGTTAAGTCCTTAGTAATTGAGAAAAGAAAAGAAAATCTCGCACCGTGGAGACGCCACATCCATCCTCACCGTCGACGTGCTTATCAGCTCAAACCCTTTCCCAATTTGTCGCACTTGCGAAAGACGGAAACGCGACGGCGTAAATGCCGTCAATTACAGGAAAGACGTATTAATTAATCTATTATCGCTGGATCAAGGGCTTTGCAGTAACGCGCGCCTAAAGAGACACACAGTCTGCTCCTACGGCGTACACGCACACGGCGATCGTGCGGGCTGCACGTTCAATCGCGGATCGCGCGAGTATGCGTGAATACGAGCATACGGGAGCGTTCGCTCGCGCGGCTATAAACCATGGGCGGTTTACGTTATCGTATGGTCGGATCTACCCGTCGGCAAACTACTGCAATTTAGGCTAACGCTGTTCCTCCACCTTGCCACCAGCCAGCGCCCGCGCTCGAAATTGATACGGTCGGGCATTGTGTTCGCGTATGCCCGACATTACGTATAAATATTTTAAAAATCGAAATTTTCGAGGAAGAGAAAGATTTTCGTCAATATCTCATAGTGTAACACTGTAATGACAGGTAATATACGGAAACACACTATTCGAACCGATACAAAGTGACATATTTTTCCTATTTCCTAAGCCAAAGTCCTAAATATTAAATAATTGTTTCGGAAGATCTCTCTTTTATTTTATTTTTTTTTTAAGATAAAGAAACGGAATGTGTCGTTATTAATATTTTTCATCTATGCCAACAACATTGTAATATAATCTTCTAAACTAAGTAAACTATTATAGTGTAATATTTCATATTAAATAAATAAGTCTGAAAAGAAGATCATGTGACGCGACACCAGACAACGTGCATCTAATAGGAGAAATTAGTAGCGGATTGCTCGTGACCGGTAACTATAGATAAACCTGGATATGAGGGAAACCAGAAGCGAAAGAAACTGTTCTAGAGTGAAAGCAATTTGTTCAACGGATGGGAAAATTGGACGCCCTATAATTCCTTCAAGTTTGAAACGCCGAAATCGCATAAAGAAATTAGATCGATCATGTGCGGAATATATGTCCGTTTCTTGCGTCATTACTCGTGAATGATTTTTATATCTTTGCATCAGAAATGCGGCTGATAGATTTTTTAAATAATATATCTTTAAATAAGTATAGAAGATCAATTCCAAGTTTATTAAAAATTAAATGTATATAAAACCACACTAATGTGTACAATTGATAAAATATAATTAATAAATAATACATATTATTAAATTAGAGCAACGCAAAAGTGATGAACGTTAACGTTAAAAAGAATGTTCATGGATATGCAAGGTACTTCATGAATGTACGCGATAATCTTTTCGCGTAATACT
The DNA here is from genome assembly GCF_030848805.1 of Temnothorax longispinosus. Taxonomy (NCBI): domain Eukaryota; kingdom Metazoa; phylum Arthropoda; class Insecta; order Hymenoptera; family Formicidae; genus Temnothorax; species Temnothorax longispinosus. The sequence goes on along the minus strand of NC_092362.1, from coordinate 1,598,139 downwards.
TTTTTTTTTTAATGGGTGTTCTTGCGGAATAATCGATTTTCTCGTGTCGTTTCCAGCAACGCGGCTGGAGCCTGGGGAATCGACAAGGGTCGTTTCACAAGCTAGTCCGATAGTCGACGGCAATGAACATGTTGTCGGTTGTTTGTCGGAGCGTTTCGTGGTCCAGACAGGACAAACATACGGAGACGATTGCAACGAGAGTGCATAGTGTGTGTGTGTGCGTGTGTGTTCGAGGGTAAATTAAAAATCAATTCTAGGAGAGGGAAACAATTCCGGAGTCCCTGCTTATTGCGCGCAGCATGTGATTCCCCAAAATCTGTATACGCAAGATAAAGACAATGTGCGAACATCCGCATCACCACGGTCCAATTAATATTTCTGAATTAAAAACAACTTGCCTATATTTACGTAAATTCAGAGCAGCTCTCGCTATTAATTATATTCTGTAATGTCTTTCGATTTAAACTCGCCATTCACTTAATTTTTCTTGTCGTACAAACAGACGTAAATTAGACTTATGCCCTCAGACATTGCTGTCGGATAACTTCGTCGAGGAGGAAAACTCACCTCTTCTAAGCTAGCAGGACCAAATCGGCAGAATCAAACCGGACCTATCAGAATATTTAGTACCCATTTTGTACTAATTTGTACCACTAATAACAATTTTGTATCCCGTGCCATTTCGGAGAAAATCGTGGCGGTGCTACCTTAGCATTAAGCTAGAAAGACCACAAGAAAAAAAAAGAAAAAAAGAAAATTAAATACAGAAATTTGAAGGACTGAATTTTTATTAATTTGTACCATACAAATAAACTTAATATACATATATTTATCCCTTCTGCTAAAAAAATAACTCACCGGCCGATGCGCAACAGCGGAGTTGTAATTCTGCGTTGATCTGTAACAAAAGAAATATTTTTATATTAAAGCTACGTCCAAGATAATCGACAGTAAATAATTATCGAAGTAAATAATTATTGCCCGTTTTTAAAACGTCATTTTAACAAATATCTGATTTTAAAATGTAAAAAACAATCGCGGCCGCCGGCGCCGCAATAAGCGGCTGGATATTTCCGTGTTAACTAGTTCGCATAAAAAACCACGAAAGTGGCGGAGTCCACCACAGAACTGACAGGACGGCAAAATATAATATATAAGAAAATTAACAACTACTCACCCCACGGTCGCTCCGCCGTCGCCCGATGCCTCCCAGGCCCCGTTCTCCTCTCCTCGATCGTCCTCCGTTACTCCGTTGGTCCTTGGTCCATTGTCGCACTCACTCACAACGCGACGACGTTCACGAGCGAAAATCGACGATATCGTCGATATCGTCTCCTCTTATGATCGCGCGACACTAAAGGCACACGGCACTCCCGGTATTAATCTCGCGACGCGGTACTAAGAAACTTAGTTACACGGCGACAGAAGAATTACGTCGCGGTGGAAGAAACTACGAACGAAACTATACGATCCGCTTGACGCCCATGACGCCATGACGCCGCACCGTGACATCCCGCGATTCCCGCGCGCAGGTAGACACGACAAGTGAAGCGAAGGTGGCGGAGAGAATTTCGTAAATCGCGCACGGCCAACTTCACTCGCCCGGAGCAACTGTCTCGAGAACGCGATTACGCGATTACGCGACTTTGATTAACTACGGATTATCCTCGAAGCAGCGAAGCACATGAATTAAATGAACTTTCGATATATGTATCACAGTTTTTCGCAAGCTAAACAATCGGACCCGGCGACTCGTGTATTTACTCGGGTACTGGAGCGCGGGGCGCGGGAGTAACGACACGTCTGACGTCAGAACAGGCCACGGGCGTCGCGGTAAACATGAGTAGTGGGGATAGAGTGGGGGTAAGGTGAATACACACGGTGCGCGGTCGCCGCCTCGCCGCGGTCGGTTAGTTCGGTATGCCGGGTATGCGACATGCGTATCGCATAAAGCCTACCCCTCTCTATCCCCACTGCTCATGTTACCAAGGCGCCCGCGGCCCGTTCTGATTTCTGATGTCGTTGCTCGCGGATCGCACATCGCAGAGTAATATAAGTACGAATCGCCAGGTCCGATTATTCAGATTACAGAAAAATGTGATACATCGAATGTTCATTTAAGGCCGGTTCTAATACAGTCAGTCGTATGTCGCGCCTATGTCGGATGGCCCAATGAGAGAATTTCTTTTTCGATAACGAATTTTTCTCATTGGACCATCGGTTACGTTCCGACATCCGAGGTATAATCGCTCGATGACTCCATAGGACGCTGACCAACGCATGCGCGCAGAGTCGCGCTTGACCAATCACAAATTTGATTTGGCCGCAAGCGACTTCGGCAGCACTTGCTGATTGGTCAACGCACTCTACCGCACGTCGTTGCTTACGCGTTCCACGGATCGAGGCATAAATCGCATTCGATTATACATTCATTCGGATACGCGGTCTCACTTTTCTCAACCGTCAACTTGACTCGCGTCTTGCGTTGTGTCGCGCAGCTTCAGAATAGAATTTCCGTCATTTTCGGAACGGATAAAGAACCCGAAATCAAGGCAATCACACACAAAATGCATAGCTTAGCATAAGACCAATGAGCATCCAACATAAAGTCGCCATATTGATTTACATAAGATGTTCATTGGTCCGTCCAGCGCGACGCGCCCTAATATCATATATGTCGAATGTTTATTTAATACATGTGCTTCGCGGAATTAGATACGAATGCCGAGGTATATATCGCATTCGATAATAGTGACTTTCTATTACGTTCTTTTGGACGGTTGATTTCGCTTTTCCCAACCGCGCGTCAACTTGCGTCACGTCTCGTCGACACGGCCGACAGCGCCCAGGTAGCATTAATGTCTAAGGGCCAATTTCACCAACCACAGTTAGCTTAACCGACGGTTAAAGTTAGCAGGATTGACCAATAGAAAGCAGGGTGGAATGGGTGGATTAATTTCTATTGGTCAATTCTGCTAACTTTAACCATCGGTTAAGCTAACTGTGGTTGGTGAAATTGGCCCTAAAAAGACATCTTTATGGCATCTTAGGGCCAATTTCACCAACCACAGTTAGCTTAACCGACGTTAAAGTTAGCAGGATTGACCAATAGAAAGCAGAGTGGAATGGGTGGATTAATTTCTATTGGTCAATTCTGCTAACTTTAACCATCGGTTAAAAGACATCTTTATGGCATCTTAAAGGCGGCCGGCGGCCGGGGACGTTAAAGCGCGGTCGTGCGCGCCGCGGTAAACACGAGTAGTGGGGGTAGAGGAGTGGTATCGAGGCGTGCTGACGTCACGCATACCGAGCGCGCACCGTGCCTAGTTACCTGTAGCCCCCATTTCGTCCCTACCAAATAGTGTGACGAGAAGCCGTTAGCCGCGGCGCGGCGCCCGCGTCCCGCGACTCCCGCGCTCCATGCATCAGTGCAGAGCGCGGCTTCTTCGTCGTAATCAGTCGTAATTTTTCCGTTGCCGTGTAACTAAGTAGGTACGTGCCGCGTCGCGAGATTAATGCCGGGAGTGTCGTGCGAAGTGTTGGAAAATATCGCGGAGATCGCGCGATCATAAGCGACGATATCGGTCGATTTTCATGAATGTCGTGAGTGAGTGGACGCGACGCCACGGTTGCTTTTGGCGAGTGAAGTTGGCTGTGCGATTTACGAAATTCCGCCATGTTCGTCTACCTGCGGGACATCGCGGATCGCGGCACGGGTGCGGCGTCGAGCGGATCGTACAGCTTTTTCGCCGTAATTTTTCCGTCGCCGTGTAATCAAGTACTCGCCGCGAGATTAATGCCGGGAGTGTCGTGTAAAGTGTCGAAAATATCGCGCGATCATAAGCGACGCGATCTTATCGTCGCTTTTCGTGAAAGTCGCGAGTGAGTAGTGACGCGACGCCATGGTTGCTGTTGGCGAGTCCGCGAGTGAAGTCAACCGTGCGATTTACGAAATTCTCCGCCATATTGTCGTCTCCCTGCGGGACATCGCGGCACGGCGTCGAGCAGATCGTATAGTTTCGTTCGTAGCTGCTCCGCCGTAATTTTTCCGTTGCCGTGTAACCAAGTACGCGCCGCGAGATTAATGCCGGGAGTGTCGTGCAAAGTGTCGAAAATATCGCGCGATCATAAGCGACGCGATCTTATCGTCGATTTTCGTGAAAGTCGCGAGTCGCGGTTGCTGTTGGCGAGTCCGCGAGTCAAGTTAACCGTGCGATTTACGAAATTCTCTCCGTCATATTGTCGTCTCCCTGCGGGACATCGCGGCACGGCGTCGAGCAGATCGTATAGTTTCGTTCGTAGCTTTTTCGCCGTAATTTTTCCGTTGCCGTGTAATTAAGTACGTCGCGAGATTAATGCCGGGAGTGTCGTGCAAAGTGTCGAAAATATCGCGCGATCATAAGCTACGCGATCTTATCATCGATTTTCGTGAACGTTCGTGAGTGAGTGCGGAGTGCGCCAACCGGCCAACGGAGTACGGATTAACGCTGCAACGGAGAAGGACCTGGCGAATCGTGGAGAGGAGGAGGAGGCCTGGCAAAGGCATCGGGCCCCGACGGAGCAACCTTGGGGTAAGTGTTATTTCTCATTTTAAAATTAATTGTTCTTTTCTATTTATTCGCGTCGATTTATCTCGGATAAGCAAGAAATAATTTGAGAAACCGAACGTTTATCTAAAATTTTATAAAAGTTTATATTCTCATAAAGGTTTTTCTCAGGAAATAAGTAAATTATATATTAGTAAATCTAATTAAAAGACGACGTAGACGTGACGTTTAAAAATTATTTTTTGAAACATTGATTATTTTGAGCGTCTATTTAATATGAATCTTTCATTTTTGTGTTACAGAATCATCGGAGCTTCGTGGCTGACTAACTCCGTCCGTTGCGCATCGGTTGGTGAGTGACTTTTTTTATAATGATCACTTGATATCTGAGGTGAGATTGGGTGAGATCAAATAATGTTTGCGATTTATTTCGCGGTTCGGTTCGTGGTTCGCGGTTCGCGATTCGGATTGTACTAATTTTTTTCTAACATTGATTTATTTACCTATTGATTTATTCATCGTTTGATTTTTTAATTTTGGTTATATATATATATATCTCTTTTTTCTTTTTTATTTTTTGAATTGATAGCAAAGCAAAGAATACAACGACCATACCTACCGGTCCGACAAAGATCAAGGTCTTGCCGGTCTTACCTCGGGGCTATCGTGAATTTATAGTCGGCGCCGTCTTTAGATTTGTAGAATTCGAACTGGATATCTATTTGTCCCAACATTAGTTATCCGGTCCATTGCTACGATTATTACAGCTTTTTTTATTATTATGTCGCTGCGGCGTCGAATAAAGTCGGGATTAATAATCGCGGACAGCTCTCTCGGTTTAATATACATAACGCCGGTTAATATTCGTCGCGTTTGTAGCTTTGTATAAATTTTACGTCCGACATTGGCCGAACGCGGCCGAAAATATCCGAGATTTTTAGCTATTGCGGTCCATTGCGCGTCAAATGCGCTTCATTTCTCGTCATCAACCCCCTTACCCTCCGTTTGATTTTTCAGATAATTTTGGTTGTTTCGAAACTTGAAACTTGAAACTTATCAAAAATATATTTTAAAAAGAAATACCTAATACAGATTTCTCTAAACATTTTTTACGTAATATTTAATTAATATTTAAATACTGTCTAACATTCTTTTGTAATACGTTAGCTCCAGTTTAAGTGCACAAGCAGATATAGTTTCCTAGAGATATCAAACTGTTAGAAAAAACGTGGTCTAAATTTTTTAGGTAAAGAATTAAAAATTGGTAATATGGAATACACATTGGAAAGACTACTGTGATTCCATTTTAAGTAGTTGCCATTCACATATTTCATTCATAACTTCCGAAAAAAGTACTGTAGGTGAAATAAGAACTGCCGAAATTCAGTAGCTTTGAATCGGTAACATTCGCCTAAACTTCTCGTGCGCGAACTTTTTTGACAACTATGTGTAGCTATTGTTAGTAAACGCTCGGAAATATACCTTTTTGTTTATATTTAGTGCTCTTGGTTTAAATTTTTCACCAATCCATGCAGCCAGTAAAATATCGGTTCGGTTCCGGTTTCGGTACATAAAAATATTTAATAAAGGTTTCGGTTTCTCTGTTTCGGTTTTCTAGCTAACAAAAGTATCGGTATTGCGCAAATTAGTTTTTTCGGTTCCGGTTTATCAAAATTTTTTTATTTGAAATTTGTATTAAATTAAATTATTTACATATTATCAGTTTTTTATTTAATGATTTACTTTTATACGTAATTAGGATAATAATTGTATCAATAATTATGTGCAAAGCATTAATGGACTTTAATTTAAAATTATAGATCTATTTTTCACATATATGTTTTGTATTTTGACAATTAGTAGTCCTGAGAAATGAGGAGGGGAGGGAAGTCGCTGACCACTTTCATTTACATAAATTACAAAAATATTTTCTATTAGGCTCTAGAATCTATCCATTTCCGAGCCTATTCTTTTCAAGGCAATAGATTATAATATATGCGCAACTTAGTTTTTTTCCGGTTCCGTTTTGTTAAAATTTTCTTGAAATTTTTATTAAATTAAATTATTTACATATGCATACTGCGTGTGCCACTGTAAAGTTGGCACCGCATTTTCAAAAATCGTCTGGATGTATCTTTTCCAGAAGAAACCTTTCCCCAGCTTTTTTTCTTTATTTGAATGAATGAATAATTCTTTAAATGAATTTTTGACTCAATGTGTTCCGTACAGAACATTGCCAGCTTTTTTATCCGCGGTTCTATAGTACTATAGTTTCGTGATTCATGTCTTTTATGTTTACGTGGCTTGTTCGTTTTTCCGTCATGTTTGTCTCGAGCATTGCCGGGAAGGCGCGGTTTTGTTCGGCGGGAGTGCGCTTGTGCGCCTGAGTCTCCCTTCCATCAACGGAGGTCGTCACGTCGGAAAATTTCGAATTTTTAAAGGACCGTTTAGGGACATCAGCGGGTTTACATTCCGGTGCTTCGTGTCGACGTGGTGTCTTGGATGTTGCATTGTTCAGTGTGACTTTGACTTCGCAGAGTATCGTGAGTTCGTCTGGCGGCGGGTCGTTGACCTGGTCCGGAGAAGGGTCTCTCCTGGCGAAATTTCGACATCCCCAATTCTTATTTTTGAGGGTGTTTCTGTATTAGTGCTCTCCATTATTGTTTTTTCCTTTTTGGCATTGGTGATACCGGATTGGAGTGTTGCATTTGGCATTTGTGACTCCCTGCACGAGGTGGGAGTGAGAGGTGGCGACGGGTAGTTTTTGGTTTCTTCTGTGCCCTTGGTGTGCGGTTCTGGGCGCCACCTTACTTTTTGGTTGGCGCCTTCTGAGAGGGGTGGAGGCTTTGATTTTGTATTTGATTCGCAGCTTGGGGTTTTCGATTGTCCGTTCATGCGACGGTTTTCGTATTTGGGATTTCGTGCGGCTTTCTTGTAGCGTTCGACGCGCCGATACTGCGGGTGACCGACGGTCCAGCAGACATTTTTCACACTGATTACACACTTGTGTTAATTTCTCGACATTTTATGAAGTTGAAATTATCGCAGCTTGACGAAATTATCGCAGCTTATTGTACAATAGCCTTTGGGCTAAAGCACAAGGATTGTCATAACCGTTTACGACAATCTTTGTGCATGGGCTCTTTCATGACTTACTTTTACTCTGGCTGCGTTCTGATTTTCAGTACTTGCAGTGACTCTCTGCAATGCTCTCCATTATATGTGTTTTTTTTTAGCATTAATGATACCAAATTGGAATATTGCATTTAACATTTGTGACTCCCTGCACGAAATAACTTACGCAAAGCTTATACGCAAAAACCCAATCATATCCGCGTATAACGCGGCGGGAGAAAAATAGCGTCACGTAGCGAGCTCTCGGGTGTCGCATAAAATTCCGGATCGACGACAGGGATTTTCGTCCGATCGAATGACTGAGTCGCGGATTTATATGTTATAACTTAATGGTGACAACGAAGCAAGCATCGATCGCTCGCTCTTTATTGCTTTATTTTAATCAGGTGTTTCTGAGACGCGACGAGCGCGTGATTCATCTACACGCGTCGTTGTGCGATTATAAAATTGTTCTCAACACTTTCAAGCAGAAACCGGGACCGGATGAAAATATCGGTTCGATTTCGGTTTCGGTACATTAAAATACTTAATAAAGGTTTCGGTTTCTGTTTCGGTTTTCTAGCTAACACAAGTATCGATATTGCGCAAATTACAGTTTTTTCGGTTTTGGTTTATTAAAATTTTTTTATTTGAAATTTGTATTAAATTATTTACATATTATCAGCTTTTTATTTAATGATTTACTTTTAATACGTAATTATGATAATAATTGTATCAATAATTAGGTGCAAAGCATTAATGGACTTTAATTTAAAATTATAGATCTATTTTTCACATATATTTTGTATTTTGACAATTAGTAGTCCTGAGTGATGAGGAGGGGAGGGAAGTGGCTGACCACTTTTATTTACATAAATTACAAAAATATTTTTTAGGCTAGTAGAATCTATCCATTTCCGAGCCTATATCCTTTTCAAGGCAATAGATTATAATATATGCGCAACTTACAGTTTTTTTCCGGTTCCGTTTTGTTAAAATTTTCTTGAAATTTTTATTAAATTAAATTATTTACAAATGCATACTGCGTGTGCCACTGTAAAGTTGGCACCTCCATTTTCAAAAATCGTCTGAATGTATCTTTTCCAGAAGAAACCTTTCCCCAACTTTTTTTTCTTTATTTTAATGAATTTTTGACTCAATGTGTTCCGTACAGAACATTGCCAGCTTTTTTTATCCGCGGTTCTATAGTACGGGTAATGCTCAATGATATACGAATAGATGCCATTCAATACTGAATAAAGGTTTCGGTTTTCTAGCTAACAAAAGTATCGGAATTGGGCAAATTACAGTCTTTTCGGTATTGATTTAAAAAAATTTTTTTATTTGAAATTTGTATTAAATTAAATTATTTACATTTAGATTTATATTTAGAATCGGTACTTTATTTGCCTCAAGGGGCCTTAAAGGGCGTTTTTAAGGAACGTACCCAAATTTTTACATATTCTCTATTCCCATAAAAGAAACAACTGGCCATTGTGCGACCTCACAAATTAACACCCACCCTCCCTTTCCCTTTATATATTTCTAGGACCTAGACCGAACGAAAATATCGGTTCGGTTCCGGTTTCGGTCCATTAAAATACTTATTTATAAAGTTTTTGTTTTCGATTTTGGTTTTGTAGCTAATAAAAATATCGGTATTAAGCAAATTAGTTTGTTTGGTTCCGATTTATTAAAATTTTCTTAATGAAATTTTTATTAAATTGAATTGTTTATATAATAAGTGATGATATTTCGACGTATAGATGTTACTTCATTGTTTTCTATGTTTTCATTTTCGGGTCTTAATTTTTTTAAGATGTAATGATTTTTAACGGTACCGGTTTTGATTCCAGTCCTATTGGTTTTACAAAATTTCCATACGGTTTTTGTTTCAGACAATGCGTTTTCATTATTTTAATTATTTTCATAACTTGATTTACACGATGCAACACAAATAAAATATTTTATAAAATTATTTATTTAATAATTCTAGTTATTCACCAATCAATTTCGATTATTATGATGTAATGGTATCAAAATATTAAATATGCAAACAATTAATTATATAATGTAATAAAAAAAATTTACTCACCAGCCGTTGTTTCGTCGCAGTCGGTTGGTTCCGCCACTGCTTCAACACCACACGGCTAGGTAACCATATTCCTGATGTTGTCACTTACGACAGTCCATCGATCTCACATGGCACTTCTAAATTTCACAAACACGTTATACTTTGACAAGTGCAAAGTACGATTATTCCGATCGAATGATTTTGATCGTGACGAACGCGAAATAAAATTTTACGAGACGGTTTTGTCGAAAAAATTCGACGTTGGTTCGACAGGACGCCGGATATTTTTTCGAGAGAAAACGACGTCGCGTTTTACGGCGCTGGTTTTGATTTCTTGCACAGTCTTCTCTTCTCGTCTTCCCAGTATTTGGCGAACACGAAGCAGTTCAGATTTTCTGTGCTTTCATCTAAATCTGACTGATAGCTTGCGATCATTACATTTTATTTTTTCGAAATAATATAATTTGACCCAAGTTTATGACCAATGGCAAAAGTGGTTTTCAAAAACTCAAATGATAACTTAAAAAATAGAAAACTACAATAATATCATTTATCTAAATTATTCTAATACACTCTTAAGCATGTGTCGCCAAAAATTGGAGGTACATGTTGAAATAAAAACCCTACGTAATTACGAGGGACATAATTATCATCAAAAATAGAAGGGAAGATGGTACCTCGAAGTCAGGAAGTACATTACGTACCTACAATTTTTGGCGACACATGCTTAAGAGTTTACATATCTGCATTACTTGTTTCTTCCAGTTTTTTATCAAATACGGATACATGTTTTGTCGGTGGATGACTACATTATATACACAAAATAAACGATTCTGCTGCTGCTGCTGCTGCTGTATCACTGTCTAATTTGCGAATGTATTCCATGCATTCGCACTGTGACTCCCGGCACGCACCGTGAAATACTCCGCGAATGTCACTGCTTGTGAATATATTCATATTTATGTTAGTTGCGTAAATAATATAACAGTCGTATAAACGGTCTAGAATCCTTTGTTCGAGCAACGATATGACACGGTCGATGCCACCTAATGCCACTGCTATTCGCGAATGTTTTTTGTTCAACAAATGTCGCGACATGCATGGTTGACGCCGAGTCCTCGTATACGAGGTACGTATGTCATACGGGAAAGCCCCCTAAAAAACTGGACTGTACCTCCTAAAAAATTGTACCGTGAATTTATAAGTGCGGTGCCTCCAATCGGTACCTCCTCCTTTATCAGTACCTCGTGTGTATTCCGTACCTTGTGCTACTCCACCGGGAAAAGTATCTCCTAGCAGTATGTAAGTCGAAATGTCATTTCCATTTAGAAATTAGTACCTCGAATTTGGAGATACTACGCGGTACATGCTTAAGAGTGTAATTCTGTGAAGTCTCTGAGATCCCATCCACATTTGTCATCGTAACTTCAGCAAAAATTTAATTTATTTATTTATTTTTTTAATCGATTGAGAATCGATCCATGAATAGGCCCATAATGTATAAAAGTCGATAGAATTAAATCGATGCGTTCCGTTTCACGCATGATGCGCATAATGCATCATTTATCCTTGTTGTTCACCGAACGCACTCCTAAGAGTTTCAAGATATACGAGTAAAAAGAAAAGAATATAGGGGACAAAAGTGCAGAAACGCGAAAAAAGGAAGTTGAGCTGGGGTCTTAGAGACTTCACTGTGTATACCTAGGGTTAACAAGCAGCACTGCGCTGCTGCATTCTCGATGCTGCATAACAAGGAAGAAATTGATATAATTCATATTTTTATTTAAAAAACCGTATATATGCAGCACACGGAAAGAATGGTTTTGCTGAAGTGTCTAAAAATTTAGCTGAATAAAGATCTAAAAGTAATTTTGGTGGATCATCAAAATAATTATGTAGAACACCTAAACTGATTGCTAAAATGTCAAAATTTTATACAGCATTATCATATTTTAGCGACTTAGTATAATTATTTTGATGGTGCAACAAAATTATTTTTAGATCTGTATCTAGCTAAATTTTTAGATACCTACAGTCGTTTTGGTTCGACCCAACTGGCTAAATTAATATTTTTACATATAATAATAATTTGGCCAGTTGGGTCGAACCAAAACGACTGTTGTTTTGAATTATTTACTGGCGACGGAAGTTACTTGTTTTGTTTTTAGATACCTACTTCAGCAAAATCGTTCTTTCCGTGTACATATTTTTATCAAGGTCTAAATATTGTTAATATATATCACTAATGTAAAATGTATATAAAATAATTTTTTTATCTGCGAAAGTTGTTGGAATATTATCGAATCATTAGAGCATTATAAAATCTTGAGTTTAAATTTTTCACGATCTAATAAATAAAACTGTACGTATGAATTTACAATCATCCACAGTAGTATTTAAAGGGGTAAAACGTTTTGAATACTCGACCGTTGAATTTGAGTCTAAGGATGAGAAATCAGTGAAATTTATGGAGAAGAACAGTATGTTATATCAAAAGATTTGTTGTACGTCACCAACAGTAACTATTTTAAGAATAATATATTTTACACATGAGGGAAAAGAGAAAGTTATGATAAATGGATTAATGACGCGTAATGAGTTAATATTTATTTTAAAGTAGATTAGTGTAAAGTAGATTATGGCATTTAAAATTATCATGTGAACATTATTTGTTACACTTTGTGAATCGCTTATTACCTTTTGTGAATTATGGCAGAAAGGATAAAAGGTTTATGGACATATTATAGTTATCTCACGAATCTCACGTGTTGGCGCTGAACGACCCTCCTTAAGAGTTCCAAGCTCATTGAAGCATGCGATTATCTATCACTTTAGTCGGGGTGTCGAAGTTGGCCGGCCTTGCAACGTGGGAGAAGCGGACGCGATTCCCGCCACCGCTGCGAATCTAGCCCCGGCGCCGGGTATGCTTGAAACGCAATGCCAGTGCACTACGTTTAACACACATGGATATCCATTCACGAAATAATTTATTACTATTTATTTCTATTTTAATTTGACACGGCTACTGGGGCAAATCTCGTAGAGACCGTGGACATATTCGGACGTGTTTTGTCCTGAATAATTTTTGAAGATTGCTAATGCCATCAGCGCTGAGATTAGATTGAATCTTTCGAGTCTGTATTTATTATCTTCGACTTGTTCTTGGCCGTTATGTGATCCCGAGGAGGATTAGGTGCCATCAAATCAAAGAAGAAGAAGAAGGCTACTGGGGGCCACGGCACGAGTCTCGTGCGTCAAGAGGCGTAATCTTTTCTATACCCGATAACTGGCTCCTACTCTCAAGGGACCAGCTATGCACTCACTGGGTGTCTCCGTACTAATCGAGTCACCACTCTCGCATCGTGCGTGCACCATCCGAGAACCCGGGCATGAAGATTCATTCTTGACTTTTTCATATTTACTACGTGTTGGAGAGCAAACGGATTGACAACCGAGAGCTCTCTAGATAACCGTGCCCTTTCTTGGCCCCACAACTCGCCATGGACAGCGGTACTTGGGCCCGTATCACTACAGGACTTTAGTGGTGCATTCAGATCGCAATTGACGTCGCTTGGTTACTGCAGAGCGCGCCGACTAGTCGACATCAGATCTTGTGATCGAGCCGTACTGAATCAGAACAGCCCCATTGCAACGTTCCAGCAAGACCACTGGGAGGTGGGCGCATGACCTGACTGGGAGAGGCTATATATTCGCGTCACTAGACCAATTGAAGCATGCGATTATCTTTTACTTTAGCCGGGGTGTCGAAGTTGGCTGGCCTTGCAACGTGGGAGAAGCGGACGCGATTCCCGCCATCGCTGCGAGTCGAGCCCCGGCGCCGGGTATGCTTGAAACGCAATGCCAGTGCACTACGTTTGACACACATGGATATCCATTCACGAAATAACTTATTACTATAACTTGTTTCTATTTTAATTTGACACGGTTACTGGGGGCAAATCTCGTGGAGACCGTGGACATATTCGGACGTGTTTTGTCCTGAATAATTTTTGAAGATTACTAATGCCATCAGCGCCGAGATTAGATTGAATCTTTCGAGTCTGTATTTATTATCTTCGACTTGTTCTTGGCCGTTATGTGATCCCGAGGAGGATTAGGTGCCATAAAATCAAAGAAGAAGAAGAAGGCTACTGGGGGCCACGGCACGAGTCTCGTGCGTCAAGAGGCGTAATCTTTTCTATACCCGATAACTGGCTTTTACTCTCAAGGGACCAGCTATGTACTCACTGGGTGTCTCCGTACTAACCGAGTCACCACTTTCGCATCGCTTGCACGTGACCATCCGAGAACCCGGGCATGAAGATTCATTCTTGACTTTTTCATATTTACTACGTGTTGGAGAGCAAACGGATTGACAGCCGAGAGCTCCCCAGATAACCGTGCCCTTTCTTGGCCCCACAACTCACCATGGACAGCGGTACTTGGGCCCGTATCACTACAGGCCTTTAGTGGCGCATTCAGATCGCCATTGACGTCGCTTGGTTACTGCAGAGCGCGCCGACCAGCCGACATCAGATCTTGCGACCGAGCCGTACTGAATCAGAACAGCCCCATTGCAACGTTCCAGCGAGACCACTGGGAGGTGGGCGCATGACTTGACTGGGAGAGGCTATATATTCGTATCACCAGATCAATTGACTTTAACTCTAGGCCCAAAGGAACTCGTGCAGAGAATCAAAGACCTAAGACAGCCTAACTCGGTCGATACAATACGACAGTGCTCGCACCAGCGCAGTTTTTCTAACACGGATCCGCTACTTTTTTCGCGCTCCTTTCTGCCACGATTCACAAAAGGTAGTAGCTTTGCCACTGTTAACAACGTGGACGGGAGCGAGGCCGCCATGGCCAGCGTGATTACCGGTAGTAGGTCCGACGCACGTTGCACGTAACTTTTAACTTTTTAATTCGTCATGATTATTTGTACTTAATGCATTAAATTATGCGTTTTACTCATTGATATTGTTTAACAATAATCTTATCGTTGCTTATTAAAAATGCAACGATAATTTTATCATTGCATCTTTAATACGCGTATATATCGATGCTGTGAGATTTATATCAATATTACTCGTATAAAGCCGGGTACTCACTAGGAGCAACGTGCAACGCAACGGTTGCTACAATTTTTTTACAATGTGTTTGTTCCGGAATAAGACGTATTTACGCAGCAACCGTTGCGTTGCACGTTGTACGGTTCTAGTGAGTATCCGGCATAACAAACTCCCTCCGTGATTATATCTCCGATTTAAGATGAGCTTAGTATACTCTCAACGCAAATACGTGTGTTAGAAATTCGTGGTTGACTTACGGCTGCTGGACATTAGTATACTCTGCCTGTTGCGTTTCGCCGCAAAACCTAAGGCCGGGTACTCACTAGGACCGTGCAACGTGCAACGCAACGGTTGCTACAATTTTTTCACAATGTGTTCCGAAATAAGACGTACTCACTAGTTTCAGCAATCGTTGCGTTGCACGTTGCACGGTCTTAG
The DNA here is from genome assembly GCF_030848805.1 of Temnothorax longispinosus. Lineage (NCBI taxonomy): Eukaryota > Metazoa > Arthropoda > Insecta > Hymenoptera > Formicidae > Temnothorax > Temnothorax longispinosus. Next base: position 1,582,894 of record NC_092362.1, on the reverse strand, counting down.
TGAGTACCCGGCATAAGATGGCTAATAGAATGGCTGGCAAAAAATGATGCTGTTGATACATCATTTTTTTTCCATGTATATATTTCGCTTATTACCTGTAGCATAGCGTGACCTTGCGATCTCGTAATATCAGGAATTGTGCGCTAGTCAAGCGAAAAGCATTAGAACTCGTCAACATAAATCGTGTAGATACTCTTCGAAAAGAAGCTGAAACTCTCTAATCAGAACTATCGAATTTTAAAGTAGGAGTGCCAGCTTCACACACCCGTCAGATTATATCCTTTCGCGAATTTTTAGAGCTATGTCAACGACAGGAAAAATAAAATGAAATAATTGAAAGCGATCGGTTCCGATCGGTCAGATTCAGATGAAAGCATAGTAAATCTGAACTGCTTCGTGTTCGCCCCAAATACTAGTAAGACCCCTGTTGAGCTGGCCCCCCCCACCTTGCAGAAATTAAAAAAAAATAGCGCAAAATTACAAGCTATTTGTGAGCTTTTATATCCTGCAGATTAAAATTTTTGAGCTTGTCACACTGAACAGGAATTTAATATTTTTTATGGGGGGCTGAGTCAACGTTTAAAAATAGATATTGAATTAATTTTTACGGCAGAATTAGGAGCTATTTATGAGTTTCCAAAATGATATAGTTTGGATTTTTGATCTCATCCTCTTAACCCCGAAACAACCCTTTAATTGATTCAACTCAAGAGAAAAATGTTGAGAAAAATTTAAATATATCGTATCGCGGATATAATTCGTATAGCGTATAAACTCTAAGAATAAACTCTTAAAATACGCGCATTTTGATTATTGAGCTACAACCCCTTTGCAAGAAAACCATCCCATCTTCCTGGCTTAAGAGAGAACTGTACTTAAAATGAATAAAAGTATTTTACGACTAAATATTGTTTACTAAATTTTGAACACTAAAATAAAAAGAAAGAGTACTTCACTCTTGAGACTGTTAGGGATCGGGGGTAGTTTTCCATCAAACGGCTAAGGTACAAAATTTGAAACTTCATATTTTTGTGATACAAATTATCCTGAATCGAGTTTACAAGTAGCAATTGATTCTGCTGATGAGAACGAGTACTTTACTCTTGAGACTAATAGGACTGAGTTCTATTAGGAGCTGTTTGAAGCAGAAGGGATGAATATATTAAGTTTATTTGTATGGTACAAATTAGTACAAATTCAGTCCTTCAAATTTCTGTATTTAATTTTCTTTTTTTTCCTTGTGGTCTTTCTAGCTTAATGCTAAGGTAGCACCGCCACGATTTTCTCCGAAATGGCACAGGATACAAAATTGTTATTAGTGGTACAAAATAGTACAAAATGGGTACTAAATATTCTGATAGGTCCGGTTTGATTCTGCCAATTTGGTCCTGCTAGCTTAGAAGAGGTGGAAAACTCGATACTCTAACACCGTTGAAGCCGTGAGAGACCAGTTGACTAGCGCGAAGCAATTTCGGTAGTAAATCCAGGTTGCCGAGAGACAACTCCATTCGAGGAATAAGGATATTACTTCAAAGCGCAAGCTCATCCCGCGCCTTTCATCACACGGTGAGAAATCCCCTGCCCAATCAGAGCAAACCCCGTGTAAACGTTCTGAACTCGACGGCGGAAGTAAATGCTGAATCCGCACGGAGGTGTCAGGTAATAGTCGACTCGTATCTTCGTCCTCGCAGAGCGTGGAAACGGGAGGGCGTGTACGCGCGGAAGGTGGCGGTGAGTATTTTCTCTCCTTCGCTCCCCCCCGTCCCTCCATCTCTACGTAACACACCACCTTCAACCGCCTTTCTCGCGCACACACTCTGCCTTTCTTTCGCTCCATCTCTGTCAGCCTTTCTCTCTTCATCCTTATTCCCCGCTCCTTTTTTTCTATCTCTTTCTTTTTTTTTTGGGTACTTGCAGAGAAGAGATGCCTTTCCAACGGAACGAAGTTTTCCGGGGAAGTAAAGTCATTTCGCTCGTGCAATCTAAGTTAAGTGACTTTCGAGAGCCCCGGCGACGAAACTTGCCCCACCGCTTACCTCCTCTCAGGAGCAACCCTTTCACTTTCCCATCGCCCCCCCCCCCGCTCTTCCGTCCTTCCAACGACAGAATCCGAAATGTGACGAAGATTACCCTGTATCTAGAGATCCGTGGGCCGCTCGGGGCCACTTGAAAAATAGACTCGTTTAAGGTACAGAGCCACCGTCCTTTTTGTTAAATTTGCTCGATGTTGTATAAACTATATAAGATGAAACAGTTAACTTTAACCAACCGTCAACAAAATGTTTTGCTTCTATATAACCGAATTGCATGAATTAGTAACAGTTGCATAGAATAAAAGATTGGATTAATTTTAAATAAAGTTAATAAAAAAATATGTATGTATAATTAAAGAGTACTCCTCTCTCCCCCCCCGTAGTTTTTTAAAGATAAGAAAGAGAGAGAAATGATGCTGTCGTACAAATTTTTCTGATAGAAAAGTTACTTTACATGCGCTAAAAAAAATATTATTAAAATTAATAGAAGACATTTTATATCACTCGCATGGGGGTTTATCTTCATTTATCTCAAATATATCCTCATACTACTCGCATAATTCTGGCGAAATTCAATTATATATTTCCAAAGTTACCAAAAGCCGAACTAATCTAATATACTCTACATCGGTATATATATTGCGAAACTTGAATTTATCGTAAATATTTCATATCTATACTTGCCGCATTTCGATATTATTCCACTTTCTCCACTCCCATTTCTAGCGAATAAATGCGCAATTATTCATCGCCAAATGGACTGCGCCGGATAAACCAACAAATTAAAAAAAAAATACGTTAAACTTCGCCGACCCGCGCTTTCAGTTCGCGAACGAATTCACTTCTGCGTGCATCTCTTTTCCCCCTTTTTTTTCGCACACTCGCCGACGTGCCATATTTCGCGATTAACGCGAAATATACGAAAGTGCCGTAGCGCAATCTATACCGCTGCAGCACGGCATGGCACACGCACCCAGCGGAACGTGTCAGATCGCTCTGCCATTCGGAGTGTCGCGACCGCCGGGATTGCCTCGATTTTCGAAGAGTCACGAGCCGCCGGTCGCTCGTAAATACGGCGATTCCACTTTTTTTTTCCTCCCCTGGCCGTCCACCAACCGTTCGCCCGGTCGAGCGTGGTCCTCATCGGGCCCTCCGACCCAATCGACCGACGTCGCGCGGAGAACGTCTGGTCCACGGTGGTGCGGCGCAACCACGCGCGCGATACATGAATCACGAAGCCGGAAAGTGATATCGAATGGAACGTGGAACGGAGACTTTCTAGGTGCATATGTGCGCGCGCGCGAGCGTCGACTTCGACCCGGTATATGGCCGGCAACCATTAAAACGAGTGGCTCATGCCGCAAATTGCTGAAATGACACTCCGCATACTCGCCATAAGCGGTCCCGACGCTAATTCGCTCTTTCACCGGCCCATCCCGCGATTTCGCCGCCGCCGCGCCGTCGCTCGCGATGCCACAAAGCGGTGTAAAACCATCCCCCGATATACCGCCACATGACCTCAAGTTTTTCCGCCCGCGTTCGTTAAAACCGTGCCGCAACGAGAATCTCTCGCGAAAGAATTTTTCCCTCGCGACGCTTTACAATCGCGTTAATTGCGCCCTGGGGAGATGTAGAACGATGCGAACGCTAAAGAGGCGGAATTAGATAAGGTACAAGGGGTAACACAGTCACAACGGCGATTATAATCGTAAAAGCGGAAAGAGAGTATTCCGATGCTAATTAACATTATTATGCTTATGTTATGCATATAAGTACCTTTGATGTTTGTTCCGAGATAATAAAGAATATTAACAGTCCCTATTTATTTTAATTAATTAAAATCCTAATTCAAACGAGAAACTATCAATTTTTGTATAACGGAAATGTTCTATATATATTTTTAGAACCTTATTTTTTATATTTAATCGACAGAATTCGTTATGAGATACATGAAACTCGAGGATTTTCCCTCATAAATCAGGATTCTTGCTGATAATATATATCAAAATTCCAAGCTAATTATGTATAAAAATCTATATTATTCTTAACATGTCGTACGTCTGTTAATTTTGAGAAATGCTTGATTTTTTTATACTAAAATTATAATATCCTCTTAACCATCCCGCTACGTCACTCTTCATTTATCTTCTATTGTTTATATTATATGTTTAAAGTGATTTTTATTGTTGGTCGACTTCACACGCACAAACACCGACAGTGCGACAACATAATAAATCGTCCGGTTTCGCAGATTCTCTCTGGGCAACCTTTTTTCGCGCGTTCGCCGGCTTTCGTTTACCTTAAGAAAATACCGCGCCCGACGTGCAATTGTAATGGGACCTGTTAACAAGTCGCGGGAGAGGAAATTTTCATGTTTACCCGCCACGCGGAAATGTACGTGAGAGTTTAGATTGAATGGAAAAAGTAACGCCGGGCAGGACGGGACGAGAATTTTAACACTTTTGCAATTAACGGGTGGAGTTAGGATGACACGGTGTCACGAGAAAAAGATTGCTCGCAAGAAGATAATAGATTGTTCTATTAATAAATCAGGTATAATTAAAGTTACTCTGCAATCAATGTCGGATGAGTATGTCTTTGTGTTAGCAAACTTGCTTGTAATAAATTTTAAATAGATAATTTCTATTTGTAATGCACAAACTTAAGTAGCAAAGATTATTTTTATCAAAGTTATTTTTTATTAGTTAATTGAATCGCACTGAAAAGTGCTAAAACTTTGCTTCAATGGATGTTGAATCCAAATAGGACTATATTCAAACAAAATGCATAAAATTTTTTATTTATACATTCAACATTTCAAATCATATTCCAATCTTGATATTAAAAAAATTAAACAGACGGCTAAACCTATGTTCATTCGAACAAAAAATTTGCATATTTGAAAAATTTCACGTTGTATCACAAACACAATAGGCACCAGTATGAATCAAATATAAACGTAAATAAATTATGCAATTTGTATGCAAGTACTTTTCTTTTTTTCATATTTACTCTTTCAAACATATCTTTTTTTTTATATTACTTTTACAAATTTGATTAATTTTATGCAGATTTATAGAGTGAAATAAAATCTAATTTCTACATATTTTAATTCGTCCTGGTGACTATTTATTTAGTTTCCTCTACTTCCTTCTCACATTTGTTTTGACATCGAGTCCTACATACCTAAAAGCTTCATGACCTGGGAATGGCTGATGAATATATTAAAATAGCCATCGCTGCAGCCGATCAGAAACAGGAGGACGAAAATGTTGCGCCGCAGGAGATCGCAAGGACCACCACACCACCGCATTGTCTTATATGCTCCGTACGTACCACGCACCTGCCTAATCAAGTTAGTTAGTTTCAACTTCAACACCTATCGTTCGCTTCGGCACCGACTGCTCGCGCACGTGGTTCCATCCACGGACGTGCCCTGCCATTTCTCGCGCCACTCCTCGAGATATATTTAAGAGTCTCTCGATTACCGCGCTCGCAAAAATTCAGCGCGCTTTGTAATCGTCATAAGCGATCATTGTGGAAAAAATTTCGTCCATCCACATGTACGATACATAGAGAAAAGCGAATTTCAACAATTGTCAGCCTCTTCAGTGTCTCGTTCGCGCGTGTGCTGTCATAAGTCGTTCATAATCGAGCGCGTTCTCGAACGGCGAGACGATCACATGGCACTGCGGTGCGCGATGACGGAGATTAGGGTGGCGTCCTGGCGCAAGGGAGGAGACGACGTCGTCGTCGACGACGTCGGTGCTCGACTGAGTGCCGAGCGACTGTACGTCCATCGTTTTCGACGGCGAGTCTGGTCGCGCTTGCGCCTATGCGGCCAGTCACCTATATCGCGTACGGAACGCGTATTATGCACGTACGGTATGTGACGGATTGCTAGAAAAACAGTGCGTATGCATGCGTACGCATTGCGTGTCCCGGTGTAAGGTGTAAATTATGTCGTCAAAAATAGATGGCCGGATAAACATCGCGAAAATGACACGCGGGCGGATGAAGCTGAAACTAGCGGCCAGCATTAGCGGGCCGAATAAGTGGTGTAAGGGCCCCGGGTTTCAAAATGAGATAGCTCACAAAAGTCAGTTAAAATTTTGTGTGTGTGTGTGTGTGTGTGTGTGTGTGTGTGTGTGTGTGTGTGTATGCGCGCGCGCGCTTTCGGGTAGACGAACCTATTTTGCAGGTTTAATTGTTTATTTACGCAACTAATCGTTTCTCTAACACAACCATTGTTATCGGATATTATTTCTCGCAACATTTATTGTCAGAATACAAAATTTCAAACAATTCGTATTTTGCGTTTGGGAGATATAGCTAATTTTCGAGTAGACGAACCTATTTTGCAGGTTTAATTATTTAAAATATTTATACGTTCTATGAAGAAACTTTATTCCCGATTTTTCTACGTTATATATACGCACCACCAAGCGTTAATATAAAATGGATTGCTGATTTTTATTTTTCTGCATTATATACAATCCTCGTGAATAAATTATGTTTTCACAAACGCGTATATCAGTTTGAAACTGAAATGTTCTCCCTTCTATTTCATATTTTTATACCGTGATATAAGTTCGTCGCTACAAAACAGATGTTTTTCATTCAATATCTGTAATATAACGAAATACAAATTTAAATAATCACTCATCAAAATAATTTCTCAATTATTTAATACAAAATAAAATTTTTTAAAATATTTATAACAGACGAGTGTTGCGTGCGCGAGCGTTTATAAAATAAAGCATCTGTTCTGCTATTCTTGCAAAAATATTATGCATATTTAAAATAACCAGTGTTTGTGTAAAAGATTTATTATTCATTCTGCCATATGTCTCTGAAAATTCACAAATGACGAGGGTATGACAAAGGTGGTGAACATATTACAAATGTGCAAGGTCCTTGGTTGAAGCGTTTCCATGGAGATATATCATTGTGGTTGGCCTATTTCCAACCATGAGGACGTACTCGGTGGCCGCAAATATTTGCTAATTACAGTGTAACGTCGTCTATAACTGCAAAAGCTGTATCTAGTGATTACTGCCAGCATCGCTTTTGATCTCAAACGTTATCGACGATCACGCGGAATATGTTCAATGATCGTTCGAGCATCCTCTCGATATCGCGTCGAGTAGCGGGCGCGCACCTTTGCGCGATTTTTCAATCAGAGGCAATATTCCGGCAGTAGCGCAAAACCGGATAAACCGTTGGAAAAAAAAGCGCGCAAGTGGATAGTTTTTTTCCCCCGTGCAATCCGCGGACGATGCATATTCCCTCGCTATTTTCGCAGCCCGCGCCCTGCCGCCCGCGATGAAGCTGAAACTAGCGGCCAGCATTAGCGGCTGACCAGGGCCGAATAAGTGGTGTAAGGGCCCCGGGTTACAAAATAAGATAGCTCACAAAAGTCAGTTAAAATTTTGTGTGTGTGTGTGTGTGTGTGTGTATGTGCGCGTGTGTGTTAGTGTGTGTGTGCGCGCGCGCGCTTTCGGGTAGACGAACTATTTGCAGGTTTAATTGTTTATTTACGCAACTAATCGTTTCTCTAACACAACCATTGTTATCAGATATTATTTCTCGCAACATTTATGTCAGAATACAAAATTTCAAACGATTCGTATTTGCGTTTGGGAGATATAGCTAATTTTCGAGTAGACGAACCTATTTTGCAGGTTTAATTATTTATTTACGTAACTAATCGTTGCTCTAACACAACCTTTGTTATCGGATATTATTTCTCGCAAACATTTATTGTCAGAATACAAAATTTCAAACGATTCGTATTTTGCGTTTGGGAGATATAGCTAATTTCGAGTAGAGAAACCTATTTTGCAGGTTTAATTATTTATTTACGTAACTAATCGTTGCTCTAACACAACCTTTGTTATCGGATATTATTTCTCGCAACATTTATTGTCAAAATACAAAATTTCAAACGATTCGTATTTTGCGTTTGGGAGATATAGCTAATTTTCGAGTAGACAAACCTATTTTGCAGGTTTAATTGTTTATTTACGTAACTAATCGTTTCTCTAACACAACCATTGCTTTTGGATATAATTTCTCGCAACATTTATTGACAGAATACAAAATTTCAAACGATTCTTATTTTGCGTTTGGGAGATATAGCTTATTTTTGAATAGACAAACCTATTTTGCAGTATAAATATATAAAGACGTGAAATGAATCGGATTTACGGATATAATTTCGAAATAATACCGGAAACCTTTGTCGCTCGTAATTCTATCGAGCTCGTTGTTGACGTGACGACAGAGTGCCGATTAACGGCCACGACTCGGCGAACAACGACGAAATTGACGTTCGGCGTCCAATAACATCAAAAACTTTTCAATCCACTTGGAGTCATGAAATTTCGTCGTAATGGTACCCACCCTCCCCGCCCGTTCGTGTTCGCGACTTCGTATCCCCGGGTCCTGGCTTCGTTAGCACGCAATATCGTCACTGACGAGCTTTAAGCCCGACACACGAAAGGGCGGAGGCAACGTAACGACGAAAGAAATAATTTCGAATGATCTCGCCTGTCGGTCCAGATCACCCGCGCCGATTCCTCGTGCCCCGTGATCTCGGGTGGGGAAAGGTCGGAGATATCGGCGCGCGATCGACGACGCCGCTCGCGCGCGCGTTGTCCGAAAGCGTTAGAATTTAATTAAATCGGTCCCCGGCTATCCCTGTCGTGTCGCAGAGGCCACTTCCTTTCCACCCTCAGCTCTGGCGACAGTCCCTCGCCGGACAGTTCGCAGCCTCGGGATTCACAATTTGATCTTCGCGTAGAGTTTAACTTCCAGAGAGCGGACCATTCCTCTGGTCCCCCTTCTTCCGTCCTACCCCCCGCGATGCTCGACAAAACGGCGCTTTAATTATACCGCGGGATTAATTAACTCTCCGTCGAACTCCGGCGGCGGAACACACCCGCGGGACTCGCCGCGCCCGCGCCGCTGAGCCGATCGCAAATAATTAAAGACCGTTTTTTGTTCGTTTCCTTCGCTCTTTCTTTCGTGGAACCGCGCCGCCCTCGCGCTTACACGCAAACAGATGCTTCGCGGAGTGATTGACGGAGTGATTAATATTTATTGACGACTCGTCGATGCGACGACATTGATGCTCGATGTACGAACGAAATGTCATTACGTTCGTGGAAAGAAGTTGCAAGCATGCAATAATACCGCAAACTGCGCAACATGATCAATAGAAGGTATTATAATTTATAAATTCTTGTTTTATATTAAAGAAATTGTATAAAAAGCACAAAGAGAGAAAGAGAGTCCCAAATCTCATATAATTATATCTCTATATAACTGGTATCCTATTTTTCTATTTTCTCACCATTTTCTAGCAATAAATCAGTAAAGGTTTGATTGAAACTTTTAGAGATTTATAACTTAAGAATATATTTCATCTTGCTCCATCCATGACATTTTTCAATATAATATTTTCTCGTCTTATACGAATTGCATATTGTTCAATGTAATTTGACTTATCGTTGAAAAATGCATTCTACCTGATTGCAAAAGTAATTTCACCAGAGAGAAATGTGAATCGGACTACAACTTCTGAGGATGTAGTTCGAGCTTCCGTGCGCAGAATCACGCAAGCGTATAGCGTATGTATGTGCGTATATAAATTGGACGGCACACGAACTCAATCTGCGCACATATAAGGAAAGTTACACGAATATACCTAAAGCTAAGAGTGGATCTAGCCGAATCCATTAAATATTTGAGCGAACGAAAGAGGCTAGGGAAGCAAGCTCGTGGAGGAAGTCTCCCCTCGGCTCTTAAGATCCATAGTAGCCCAACTCTCTCTCTGTATTAATATTTACATTTATATTTCTTCCTCGTCGTCCCTCTTATTTCAACTTAATGCCGCCGGGGATTTCCAGCGTTCCAGACTGAATTATTATGATTTTCACAATTCAACACATTTCGAGCAACTATATTCCGGATTGTACGCTTCTTGATAAGCGATATACACCTTCGCGTGTCATATCGATTCTAGTATTTTGTATGATTTACACTGAGAATTAATTATAGCTTGCAACGCTTCGCAAATAAATTTTTAAATGGATTCTTTATAAATTTCTCCACTGTTTTCATATCTACGCTTTCAATGAATCTTTCGCTTTAGAACACATTTAAAAAAAAAACAGATTTATAGCTAATAAAATTAAATTTTTGTTTAAATTATATATATATAACTTTAAGAAGCTAATTTTGTCATAGCTATTTATATATATATTTATCTATATTACGTTAATAATATGTTTATCTTAATAATGTTATCGTTATATCAGTAATTTTCAGAGAGCCAAATAAACACTCCGCCAAATTCCTGATTAAATCAAGACAAACTAAATGTGTGTAACATCCGCAAATGTTTGATTGCTGTGATCGATTGACCACACATTGGCCGTCCTCTTATCTTTAACTGAAATGAATCAAAAGATCCTTCTAATGGAAGCGTTACTTTGTTATAAGTCCAAAAATAATTAATAATAAATTTATTTCATTAATAGAGAATAATTATCGCGAAATTGATACTTTATATTAATCAGATTTTTTGTTACACTTTTTATTATTGTCATTTATTATCGTATTATTTTATTATCGTTAGAAATATATGCAAGAAATCGTATCTTTTTATATAAACTGCTCGATTTTATCACCGAATATCGTTGCAGTTAGATATACTTTGGTTGACTTGATCATAGACATACATTTTTATAAATTATATTAGGCTACACTTTTAATTTTAAAGTCTCGAACTTTTATTCAGTAAAAACAAACCGTAAAGACCTTTCGCCATTCCCGCCGTTTGTAATCGGCAGTCTTTTCTTTACACATGTGTTATTCAATTTTTGTCTGTGCATAATTCATTATTTTTCACATGACTTATTTTATATACAATACGATATAAATTTCATCAAAATACAATGTTACAAATACAACATTATTACAAAATATATAATCGAGCTGCTTATACATTTAATTTTATAAATAACAAATTACTCAAAAATGTCGGAAATGCGTATAATAATACAGAATTCACGATTTTTGTACCAGACACAAAATTATTGGCTGTGTGTAATAGGTATGTTCATAAATGACAATTAATTATGCGGCAGGCAATTATTAATTATTCGTTTACAATTATGGAGCTTATTAAGCGTTAAATAACAAGCAACCGCGACTAAAAAACTCATTAATGAATTTATTAATTTATGTTCCTCGCAGGAAATAATACTGCGATTACTGACGTGTGTTATAGGCCTTATGAAACGATTGCGTTATCATGACGTTTAATGAATTATTATTAGCTCGACGATTTAGCTAAATCGAAGCCCCTTTCATCATGGCCGCCCTTTGGCCATGACGTGCACACGCACGTTTGTGAAGTTGGCACAACATTCTACAAATTTCAAAAAAATACTAATAAGAGTTTTAATAGCACTTTTCATAGTTCTACAGTTCCTGATAAAAATTTAAACGAGTCCCTTATATTAAAAAATCGAAATTGAAAAAATGTCATGCAACTTCGTGAATCTAGTACATTTTCTGCTCTAAAGTACTAAAATACATTGAATATTGTAAAATTTGACAAGAGTTTCCGATAGTTCTATTCGAATTTCGCATCACATATGTACAATTTCAGATCGATACCCGATCGATACTCCACCAAATAACAATTTTTTATATCCGCACTCAGCACGACACTGTCGACATTTATTGTTAGTAATGTGTCATGCTGATGATTTTCCGCAGTTCTAACGAGATTATTTTCGACAGTACTTGGTTCTACAAGAGTTACAGCACGACACTTAGTGAAAACAATTTTTAACAGAGTTAACACATCTTCACAAATTGTAAGTGTCGTGCTAGACGTGGATATAAAAAATTGTTTAAAAATGGTTAATTACTGGAATATCTGAAACACTGTATATATGTGTGGAACACTCGTATACATATAACTATCGAGAACTCTTGTCAAATATTATAATATTCAACGCGTTTTGCTTCTTTAGAAACAAGAGTGTCGTGTTAGATTTCGCGAGGTTAGCACATTTTTTCAATTTCGATTTTTTAATATAAGAAATGAGGAATTCTTTCTAATTTTTATCAGTTGTAGAACTATAAAAACTGCTATTAGAACTCTTAGTATTTTTTTTAAATTCGTAGAATGTCGTCTACCAATCAGCGTGCCATCCTGCACAGACGCATGGCACGTTGATTGGTAAACAACACAAAAAAGGAACGATTCTCATGGTGGAGAGCGACCTCAAAACACCCTGCTTTTGTCAAATCCCACAGGATCGGTCCACGAAGTTAAGCAAAGGACCCGCCGCATCAAAAAGAAAATAATCCGGCATCTTTCGGGGATTGCCTCCGATAATTTCGACAAAGGATCGATGACAATTACTGTTTTTCAAATTATTGCATACAAATATTTTACAATTTTTTTATATAATAAAAACAGTGAGATCTCTGTCACTGTTATTTGTACAACGAGATCAACATATATTCTCCCATTATTGAGATATATCTCCCGTATCTCGTCCCGTATCAAAAAATACAATAGATAAAATTACTCGTGACTTTTGAGCCAGATATTTTATTTCTTACATTTCAATGAATAAGCTACTGTCGCAAATTTTATGCTTTATATTACGTGGACTCGTTAGCATAAAACGATTGTTTTGTCAGTTTTGTGGAATCGTTGTCTAAAACGATTAATTTCATTCAATTGAGAGTTCTATAATGGAATTGTTATAGTATCCTAATTTGACGCAATTTGATTAATGCGTGTAATAAAATAAATGTGTAGTAATAAATTTGGCAATATATTAATAATAAATTTTACACGCAAATTGTTTTTCTTTCTTTCAATGAGGATTTGAATAGTTAATTAAGTACGCGATTTAAAAGGAGTTTTATATACGTAGAAAATACATTTTCGTTTTGATGGAGAAAGTATTTATGTATTGGAAATTTTGATTGAATTGGCAATTTGAAGTATTTTATACGTATTTATTAACATTAAATATATTATAAATACATATTTTGCTAAGTGCTTTGAAGAATCTTAAGATATAATTTAAAATATTTTGTATATTGCACAGTGATTTGAAATGCACTGCGCAAACAAATGATTGCTTCCATCAACATTTCAACAGAATAAACAATAAACATCGAAATAGGTTATGAAGTGCTCACCTCGCGATTGCTCCGCCATCATCCGGTGTCCCGGTATCTCTTTGGCCTTCTTCTGCTCTCTTGTCTCTTCGTCGTCGCCTCTTCGTGGCACAGATGTATCTATTTGCGAAAACACGTTAGTTAATTAAGTGTAATCGCTAGCACACATACTCGCGCGGCATTTCGTACGACACTCTCAATATTTAGACTACTTGCACGTCTTGCACCTTGCACCGCGACGCCGGGCGGCGACGCGCAATGCTCGCAATATTTCGATTATGTTAAATTGTCAAAATTATTATATAATATTATATAATATTATACTAAGTCGGACTCTCTCTCTTTCATAGTTATAATAATATTAAGTTATTACTATATAGCAAGTTTTTTAGAGTAATATTTTTAGTAATTTTATAATTTTATAATAATTATAAATGTAAAGTAATTTAATTGGCATAAGATCGCTATTTGCGATTTAATTAGAAAACTTCGGATGTAAAACTAAATATGTGCGATTTGCAAAAAGTTCCGATTATTTTCTAAAAGTTCTAATATTCCTGCTATGTTTCTAAAAGAATTTAAAGCAATTACAAGCGACAAAAGCGATAATTGCGCTTTTACTTCTGTCTCTATAATAGTCATTTACATTTGACGTCAATCATGGCTGTGATAACGATAGTCCAGGAATCGATTCCCGGCGTCATAGCATCAACGACGACCCTTGATCGTAGCTCGCGATATCCCGGACCTCCGCAAGGATTACCGATCCGCACAATCATTTTGGGCTTAACGAACCCCCACACACCCGAGCTTCAATACACACTGCGCACACACATACATTTACACATTGCATACATGCATTTAAATTACGGTTTTGTGAGAGATAATGCATATATAAAAAGCTTTGATATATCTTTTGCTTCCAAATCTTAAAGATTTAAGCGATGAAATATTGAAAATTTAGTATTAATTAGTCCGGAACGTACAAAATAGAATATTTAGCGTAAAATTAATATACAAACCGTTAAATATTTTGATTCTCTCTTGAATAAAATTAATTTTATTTTACATAATAAGTCAACGATCTTGCAAAGTATTTATCTGAAATAAATGTAATACTTATTAAAATTTAACTTGCTAGAGTTTTAGCTTTAGCTTTCAAACGAGCCCAAGATCATTTTCTTGCGATTTTTTTGGGCAAAAGTATTGGCAATTGTATCGATTCGCAATTTCACGGGAATACTTTAAGAATAAAAATCTCAAAGCAAACTTCATCTTATTTTCATAATTAATCGACGATATTTCGCAAACTAATCGTCCGAGATAAGCAAAACCTTGATGTCTGTGAAGTTGGCCCCCCTTTTTCAAAATTCGGAAATTTTTATTAGAGTTCTGGATTCCCCAGAAAGAGTTCTAGAGTTCTCTGTAGTTTTTTAAGAGAGTTCCGTCATTTAAAGTGGTGAAAACACCATTTTAAAAATGGGGGGGCTAACTTCACGGCGCCCCCCATTTTTGAAAAAATAAATTTTTTATGGTAGTTCCGGATAGATTTTGATGAGTTCTAGAGTTCCCTATAGGTTTTAAAAAGAGTTCCGTTCAAATAAGCCCAAAAATCAATGTCAAAGTTAAACAAAAAATTTCCATTTTTTTTTTAAATCAATTTTTTATGGTAGATTCAGAAAGATTTCGACGAGTACTAGAGTTCCCTATAGGTTTTATAACGCTCAGACCAATATTTCAAAAGTTACAGGCCCTCAAAGTACCGCACCTCGAAAATATTCTAAGTCCCGAGAGGTAATTTTTTTTTCGGAAATCGGCAGTTCTCGCTGGAGTTCTGGTGGCCCCCCGAGGAGTTCTATCGAAAACTATTAGGGTCCGAAGCGCTCCGACCAATATTTCAAAAGTTACAGCCCTTCAAAGTACCGCGCCTAAAATTAAAAAATTATTTTACCGGAGTTCTCGCGGGAGTTCTGGTGGCCCCCCGAGGAGTTCTATCGAAAACTATAAGGGTCCGAAACGCTCCGACCAATATTTCAAAAGTTACAGCCTCTCAAAGTACCGCAACTCGAAAATATTCTAAGTCCCGAGGGGTAATTTTTTTTTCGGAAATCGGGAGTTCTCGCTGGAGTTCTGGTGGCCCCCCGAGGAGTTCTATCGAAAACTATTAGGGTCCGAAACGCTCCGACCAATATTTCAAAAGTTACAGCCCTTCAAAGTACCGCGCCTAAAATTAAAAAATTATTTTACCGGAGTTCTCGCGGGAGTTCTGGTGGCCCCCCGAGGAGTTCTATCGAAAACTATAAGGGTCCGAAACGCTCCGACCAATATTTCAAAAGTTACAGCCTCTCAAAGTACCGCAACTCGAAAATATTCTAAGTCCCGAGGGGTAATTTTTTT
This sequence comes from Temnothorax longispinosus, assembly GCF_030848805.1. Classification (NCBI taxonomy): domain Eukaryota; kingdom Metazoa; phylum Arthropoda; class Insecta; order Hymenoptera; family Formicidae; genus Temnothorax; species Temnothorax longispinosus. Next base: position 1,567,244 of record NC_092362.1, on the reverse strand, counting down.
TTTTTCGGAAATCGGCAGTTCTCGCTGGAGTTCTGGTGGCCCCCCGAGGAGTTCTAACGAAAACTATTAGGGTCCGAAGCGCTCCGACCAATATTTTCAAAAGTTACAGCCCTTCAAAGTACCGCGCTTAAAATAAAAATTATTTTTACCGGAGTTCTCGCGGAGTTCTGGTGGCCCCCCGAGGAGTTCTATCGAAAACTATAGGGTCCGAAACGCTCCGACCAATATTTTCAAAAGTTACAGCCCCTCAAAGTACCGCAACTCGAAAATATTCTAAGTCCCGAGGGGAATTTTTTTTTTTTCGGAAATCGGCAGTTCTCGCTGGAGTTCTGGTGGCCCCCCCAAAGAGTTCTATCGAAAACTATTAGGGTCCGAAGCGAAGGGTCGCTTCGGACCCTAATAGTTTTCGATAGAACTCTTTGGGGGGGCCACCAGAACCCAGCGAGAACTGCCGATTTCCGAAAAAAAAAATTACCCCTCGGGACTTAGAATATTTTCGAGTTGCGGTACTAATTACCCCGTCGCTTTATTGCTTTAAATTCTTTTAGAAACATAGCAGAATATTAGAATTTTTAGAAAATAATCGAACTTTTTGCAAATCGCACTATTAGTTTTACATCCGAAGTTTCTAATTAATCGCAAAACTAGCGATTTAAGGCCATTAATTACTTTACATTTAATTATTATAAAATTATTAATTACTAAAAATATTACTCTAAAAAACTTGCCTATATAGTAATAACTTAATATTATTATAACTATGAAAGAGAGAGAGTCCGACTTAGTATAATTATTATAATATTAATAATAATTTGGACAATTTATCATATCGGAATATTGCGAGCATTGCGCGTCGCCGCCCCCGGACCCTATTTTTTCGAGTTGCGGTACTTTGAGGGCTGTAAATTTTAAATATTGGTCGGAGCGTTTCGGACCCTTATAGTTTTCGATAGAACTCCTCGGGGGACCCCAAACTCCAGCGAGAACTCCGGTAAAATGTTTTTTATTTTAAGCGCGGTACTTTGAGGGGCTGTAACTTTTGAAATATGGGTCGGAGCGCTTCGGACCCTAATAGTTTTCGAACTCCTCGGGGGGCCACCAGAACTCCCGCGAGAACTCTGGTAAAATAATTTTTTAATTTTAGGCGCGGTACTTTGAAGGGTTGTAACTTTTGATATATTGATCGGAGCGCTTCGGACCCTAATAGTTTTTCGATAGAACTCCTCGGGGGGCCACCAGAACTCTAGCGAGAACTGCCGATTTCCGAAAAAAAAAAAAAATTACCTCTCGGGACTTAGAATATTTCGAGGTGCGGTACTTTGAGGCCTGTAACTTTTGAAATATTGGTCGGAGCGTTATAAAACCTATAGGGAACTCTAGTACTCGTCGAAATCTTTCTGAATCTACCATAAAAAATTGATTTAAAAAAAAAAGTGGAAATTTTTTGTTTAACTTTGACATTGATTTTTGGGCTTATTTGAACGGAACTTTTTTTAAAACCTATAGGGAACTTTAGAACTCATCGAAATCTATCCGGAACTACCATAAAAAATTTATTTTTTCAAAAATGGGGGGCGCCGTAAAGTTAGCTCCCCCATTTTTAAAATGGTGTTTTCACCACTTTAAATGACGGGACTCTCTTTAAAAACTACAGAGAACTCTAGAACTTTTTTTGGGGAATCCAGAACTCTAATAAAAATTTCCGAATTTTGAAAAAGGGGGGCCAACTTCACAGACATAAAACCTTGTGCTCAATGGAACCGTTAGACTTTTAGATTTTAAACCAGAGTTCAAAATTATTTCGCGGCGGTTTTTCTACGCAAAAATATTACGATTATATCGACGATTACAATTTAGTGGTGAAATTGCATGTCCAGCGCGCGCGTCCTCTCGATGTCAGCGTACTATCATGTTTCAAAGCACCTCGCATGTTTTGCACCTGTTTTTTAAATAACAAATCTGTCAAATTACAAGCAAAAAATATGCGCAGCATATTTTTGCTCTTTTATGTATTTATGGCGCACGCCCATCCGATTTTCAAAACAATGTAACAGTGTAACTTCATGAAAAATTGATGTAACGACATGCAACAAAAACGGGTCTTCTGCGTTTTGCAAATGATTGTATTGAATATTGTATATGTTCTTATCATGATTGCAGTACGTACAATGTTATAATGAATAAAACGTTGAAATATAAAACACAACGAATAATTGCCAATGTAGGTATTGAAAATTTTACTTTAACAGATATCTACAAAATATTGCAGTTACAAAAGAGGCGTCAATCATATCTTTCTCTTTATAAAAAACTGTGTTATTATTTAAAAGATGCTAATAATTAGCTAGTAAATAACAGTCAGCAAAAATATATCAGGTTTATCATAAGATCGATAAGTCTCAGTCTACAATAGGTGTTTTAAGCCCTAAGCCCTAAGAAATTGAGTCACAGTCAATTATTCTCGTCAAATTCAACTGTGATTGAACAATTTCTTAAGGCTTAGGGCTTAAAACACCTATTGTGGACCGGGACTAATGAAAAAACAGAGCACATCCCGTTCTTTGCATTCTGAATCTCGATATAGATTATCGTCTCATTTTTCACATTAAATCCGACGTCTGTTTGAAGAGCGATCCCTGCTCTATTTGATCGAGAAAGTATTTATGTGATTTCAACGACGCTCTTCCCATTATACGCGACGGAATGCGCGTGTCCAATGTGTTTACGATGGAATAATATTTGGCCACTTAATTGCCCTCCTCCCGCCCGCGCCGGCCGGCGATAATTCGAACGGCGTTTGACGTTCGATCGATTAATATTTAGCGAGCATTTTAACGAGAGAGAATTGAATTTCGCATACATAATTAAATTAATAACTCGCGGCCCCCCCAAAGTTTGCCGTCACGCCGCGACGACCGCGCTTATATACATGTCCCCGATGTTACGCGACATCGCGCGGTTCTCCACGGGTTTTCCTATCGATTGTTCGAAATTACATTCCCGCTAGATTTGTTTCAGCGTATGTACGTTTATTTCTCTCGCATGTCGCGACGTTGTAATATCGAGATGTTTGCAAAGCTCGCGCGGCCGCGGGAGGTTTTAGCAGAACGTGATCGTCGTGTATGTTTATTTGCGGTAGAATATACGTGGATTTATAAACATAGTATCCCCGCAGCACTTTCCACTATTACCGAAAATTAATCTGTTACATTAAAATAATCCGGTTGTATTCTGCGTGAATTTGCAAAGCTGAACACGCACACTCACGTACACATTAAAAATATAAATTAATCAATATATTTATTAATATATATTTTGCTATATTATTTGAAATATTTACATATTTAATAATTTAATTTTGTCACGTACGCGCTACGTACTAAATATGTGCGATTTGCAAAAAGTTCCGATTATTTTCTAAAAGTTCTAATATTCCTGCTATGTTTCTAAAAGAATTTAAAGCAATTACAAGCGACAAAAGCGATAATTGTAAACTTTGAGTGATCCTTTAGTTTTTGTAAAAATCCTTCCCTTACTGGCTTCGCCTCAAATTTAGAGATTTAATCTAGATATTCTCGAGCATATATAATAATTACGTTTACAGAAGTATAATTACATTTGTGATAAGCGAGAGATCGCATATATGCTGAGCTACACACTTAAAGGTTAAAAAGCAAATATATGCATTGGCGGACGGTAGTTAACTGCAGTTTGCGGATGTCAATGTGTGCTCGCCGACAGATAATCCGCTTGTACTCGTCCACTTTTTTTTCCTCCTCCTCTCTGAAGCGACGGTGGAGGCGGAAGTGGCGGGAACAAGAATCGCGAGATTACTTTCGTTTCTTTTCACGTACCGGTGATTCCGCGTGATTCTCGGAGGTGCGGAGCTCCGGAAGAGAAGGAAGGCGGGGGGGGGGGGCGAGAAAGATCGGTGATAAATACCTTAGAACTCTCGAACGCCAATGACAGAGAACGGTTCCGGTGAGAATCCGGAGGCGCGGGCCATCCGTGAAGCCTTTCACGTTAATGGCCGTCCGTAGATGAAGCGCGCCGTTTGTAATCATCGGGATTGGTTAATCAGAAGATTGGTTTAATTCATACCGATGTATATATTACGCGCGCGAGAGAGAAATTACCTCTTCGCGGGATTTACTTCTCCAGGTGGGTACACAGGTACCGCAATCTGCGTAATGTTGGAAGAATAAGCGAGAAAGTATAGTCCTTATTTAAATTGACGGAAGATTTACAGAGAAGGCGAGTCAATTGTATAAGTTATTTGTTTAAAACTGGGAGATAACAGTTAGATGGAAGTTAATTTTTAACTTACTAACTTTTAATAGAGAGTTACAGCGAGTTACGAGGCAAAATAAATATTTTCCTAAAATTTGAAGTTTTCCTGTATAATAATAGGCGTTTCAATGAAGAAAGTCATTAACATTATAAACTTTGATATCTGTGCTAATATTCCTTGCATTTTTAACTTTAAGAGTTTTACCTTGATTTTGTTTAAGAAGCTTCAATTATATTTATGAATCTTGACAGTTCTAGCGAATATAAATAAAATAATAACTTTCACAATTAAATATATTTATAACCATTTGTTTTACAATTTACTGTTTGTTTCCCGAACACGTCTGTGGAACGCCCGTAATCTTATAAGTAGCGCTTGCTTGAGAAAGATGGGAAAGAAAGGTAATTTACTACTTGACTTGTCTCGCTACCGGCTCCGGTGCGAATTCGCCGCAAACCGCGCGGCTGCGACGCGCGACGGATCGTAAAAACGAATGCCGCGCGATGCACGTCCAATGATTTATTCGTCTCGTCCGCCTATCGTTCCGTTTATCCGGACCCACGCCGCCGTAGCGTCGTTTATTCGTAATCGGACGGTTCTCGTTCGGACGAGAGTAATGTGGCTGGTAGTGCGACGGGGATTTACTAGCGACGCGGAGAGCTATCTGCGACAGTGAACGAAAGAACAGATCGCGTAAGGGTGAGGAAGAGAGGAAGCAAGTCGCGTATATATACCGACGGTTTAAGAACACGCGAGAGGAAACACAGTCGAAGCTTCTTTTACTACTTCCTGTTTCTCTCGGCGGGCCCTAACTCGCCAAGAAAAACCGACGCTCGGGATACCCGGGTGCCATGGCATCCAGACAAATTTCCAAGCGAGCCAAGAGCTCGTAAAAGATCGTCCCTCCCGTCTGTGCGACCCCTTTCTCCGTCGAGCCATCGGAGGGTAAACGCGGACCCGTCAGCCACGACGGATTCCCAACGGGAGTGGCGGTCTATGACGTGTGCTTCGGCCAATCCTACACTTCCTTCGGAAGAATGATCCTCGATCTCGCGTATACGTATAGTGAATAGCTGTAAATTGCTGTTTGCGAGGCCGAACCTAACCGACGGAATGCATAATTTTTGGCCGATCGCCATATCCGCGCGCGTTCCGCCTACTAGTTTCTGTTGCTTCATTCGTAGAGGAATCTGCGAGGGGACCTGATGGCGTACGATATTGGAAATGTTTCACGATAAAACATGCACGTGAACTGATGACATCGCAAATATCGGATCTCTCGATTTCTATATACGAACTGTAGTTCGCTAATGTAAAAAAGAAGAAAATGAGAAAGGAAAGTTGCACAAGGGATACGGAAAATGTTGCAAAATTGAGATGAAGATGTTGAATTTTGTGAGAAAAAAGTTTTCAAATATTTCCACTTGTACATTCGTAAATGATATTTTATATGCTAAAATCTTCGATTTCTAATCTTCTCGCATACATTCTCGAAACTCGCCTGTAGCTTGCGCAAAGTCTACATACATTTTTATTTCTTTCCTTTTTCTCTTTCCTCTGGTCTTCCCTTTCTTTATTATCCTATTCCCGGTGCCAGGGAAGTTTAAATGGACTTCGCCCAATAGCCCAATAGCTACCCAGCTAGCCAGCTCCAAGCTAATAAACTATAAATTCTTTCCGTTCCTGGTCATGATATTTTGTTAACCCAAGGTCGATTCTGTCGCGACTCTCCACGACAATAAGGGGGCGTTTCCCCGGTCGTCCGGAATGGAGATATAAATATTTCGAATGCGCGCGCTGTATGTACATAGGTACTGTTATTAAACTCACCCTGCCTATATGATCGCCGATATTTCCCGCGAATAACCCCAATGATTCATCTCCCTGCGTTAAATGTGTTCTTTATGTAAGTGAGTGATAATGCTAGAGAGCTTAGTTGCGCGAGAGAGCTATTTTAATTGATAGTAAAGCGAAAAAGTAATTTTCCGTGCGCTCGTTATCGATATTACACGTCGGCGAAAGCTATCGCGTTTCTGTTGGTTAGCCGATTAAATTGCCTTGGCGATCATAACGCGGAAAATTGGCGGAATGCGACGGTGTCGATGGTGAGGTGCCGAATCGTTCCAAACCGATTTTAATGCCATTGTTTGCCCAGTGTGAGCGGTGCCGGGGGGGAAATAAGCCGACGTCTTTAGCGGAAGTCACGTAGGCAGGCTTACGGTGCAAACAGCTTCCCAACGGTTGATTCTATTAAATTAATGCCGCGAAATCGCTCTGTTTTCCCTCGAAACAGCTGACTGACGCACACGCCACTTTGATACAACAAAATGCAAAATATTAAACAGGCTTCAAAATGTATTTCATAGCAAGTTCATCAGATCAGTAGTCAGTATCAAGTTTAGAGGAAACATATTCGATTTAAAAAATATTTGTATATGTATATAATCTTGTAATCTTACATATGAAATATTGGAAAAAAACGCAGCGTTACGTTTAATATTACAAGCTTGGTATTATATTCCTTAATTTCATTAATTATATGTGTACCTATACGCAATAAGACAATTTCTAAACTTTAATCTGTGTAGCCCGCTCTATCACACGAAAGAAAAACGTAAACTTTCCAAAGGAAGGTTCCTCGAAGAGCCAACGTATTCCGTGTGAAGCACGTCGGTCTTTAATAAATAATTCTTTCATCAAGGTATTTCACGCTACTTCGTTTCGTCCGATCTGGCCGCGAGGAACGGCGCTCTCTCTCTCTTTTTTTCTCTTTTTCTGCTACGAATCCAGGAAGATACGAAAAACGCCAACTCCTTTCCTTTCTCAATGTTACGTAAGAACATCTAATTCCGGCCTCCGTTCTCATCCGCTTCAGCCTCGCTGCACCAATTACTTGCGCCCATCGCCTCCGAATTTGCTCGCCTTTGCCGAAGGGCACTCGAGCGATTCCGGCCGTCAAAGAAGGCACTCTCCGCTGTAATCTAAGCGGCGCAATTCTGCGCAATTATCGTGAACCCCCCCGCGCGGGAACAAAGTACGAAATCGTATTTCGGCCTTCGGACCAATGTGGCGCACGTTGATAACGTCCTACATACCTACCCTATCCCGGAGCAGACACATGTTCTTAAGCTTATACAGCGATTTCCTCCGCGTCTCTTCGGATGCTGCAGTGTGCGCCCCCGCGTATATATACATATATACATGTATGTATGACTCCGCTTTCTCTGCGCGCGCTTCAACGTGGCACGACGCGACGACACGCGCAGCGAGTGTGAGTACGACATCGATCCTGACAGGACGTTTCGAATTTCAGAGGGTAGCTCTCGGTGATTAGATTGAAGGTTTCCATCGATCGCACGCTTTAACGCTCATTTTGTAAACTTCCGAGAAAGGAAAAATGCTTTTGATATATGAGCTTTTCATATTGAACGAAATATTTCTGAGAATCTTGATTCTACGGGATTATATTCCTTTGTGACAACAAATATTTTATACGTATCTATACGTTTTAAATGCGTATCTTTAAATCAAGATATTGTTACGCATCAAATAATTATTTTAGTACCTACAAAATTAAATTTTCTTTCTGCAAAGTAACATTTACCAAATTCTATATATTTTTAATAAATACTGCTTTTTTATTAAACAAAAAGATATGTGAGCTAGAATAGATACAAAAATATCTTATTAAATGTAAATTACTACAATAATTTCTATTTCATTCGCATCCTTTTGTATGTAACGAAAGAAAATCTTCGCAATATGTTATAATAATGCCCGAATCGTGTCTAGCATATTGTCGAATCCATCTTCTCGAGGGGTCACCACCCTTTTATCTTTCACAAGCAGCCTTTCAGTCGCCCTTCCTTAAGTACATATAATCGGGGAAACAGCCCTACGTGAACTATATGTTAGATTAATAGAGTTAATGAGTTCGTTTCGTTCATCATATCCATTGAGTGGAAAAAGAGGAAAAAAATGATGGAAAAAGGCATCAATGTTATCTTTTAACTGATATAGAATACAAGAAAATATTATTTTGTAGAAAAGACTCTAGGATAAAACAATTATTTGATGAAGATAAGTGAAATTTAAGGCAGTTGTCTTGATTTATAAACATGTATTCGAAACTTGCAAATATATATAATGAAATGAAACATTTTTTAAACGTGTTCGTAAAACTATATATAGCACACAGTTGTCAGAAACTTGAAACAGTATTTACAGTTCGACATAATCATATATTTTAATCACTTTCTAATCAAAAACTCTCAGTAGATCATAGATGCTAAATGATAAATGACTTCATTGAAAATTAAGGGGTACATATGTGTAGTTTTAATGTTTGTATTATCTATATATGGTTACAATATCTCCAAGAGATTTTGGAGTAGTAATTTTTAATGATGTGTCCTAAAAAATACGAGCATTAGAGAATAATATGAATGGCTTTTAACTAAATTATCATTATTTAGCAATTGATATTCTATGTCTCAGCAGGCAGATTATTACGTTAAGGATTAACAAGTAGTAGAATTTTAACTAACTGCTGGGCCATGACCAATTGAATCTTCCTCGATGCTTTGGTCCACTTCCATCACTTTTTTCTCTTTGTTCTTCATCCCTCCCTCCTCTTTCTTTCTCTCTCTCTTCCTCTTTCTCGCAGCGACCGATAATGGACTTTTAATGCGTTCGATTTGCGAGTCGCCGTAGCAGGATCTCATCTCGTTCTTCTTGGAGCATAATTTCCATAAAATTTCCGGCTTCCCGCATCGTACCTCGACGCGGAGGAACGACGAGCAGGTGGATTTATCCGCCGCACGAGATAATATCGATGGTTAAATGTCAATAATTCGGATACGCGGCAGTGTACTTTATAAAGGAAAAAGATAACAGGAAAGATTCTAGGTACACGAATTCCGGGCGAAATTACATGAGCAATGTTTGTGCCGAAAATTATATCTTTTATCTGTGTTTGCGTACTAAATTGCCACACATAGAATGGAGGTAAAATGAAAAAATGCAGTTTTTGTTCGCAAAATGTGCGGAATTTTATTTTTTAGAAAAAAAACTTTTATATTTTGTGCCACTGACAGTCTAAAATTTTATTTAACTCTTTTTCCTTGGTCTTTCGTCTGTATTTATGCAGTCTGTATGTGTGCAGAGTGGCCCAAATATGATAATCCATCTTTTTAACACGAATTAAATTTTATTGTATTTTAGTTCTCTATTTAATACATACGATATCAAAAGGTAATCTTTAATTGGCATTTAATCTCAAATCTACGCTGAGAATTGGCACTGCATTTTTTGTTTTTATTTGCGCAATGCGCGTATATTATTAATTACGTAAATAATACGTTTCTTTATGTGTTCGAGGAAATTGTTCGGTGACAAATTTGTCGCGTTTCTGTTCAGCGGTGAATCTATTCAATGTTTTGATCCAGCAATGCCCGAAGCTGCGAGTTATCACACGGATTGCGCACTACGTTCATTCGCGTATTCTATCGAGTTATGTACGCCTCAGTAAATATCGATCGAGTCGGCAGCGTCAATAGTACCAATGGTATCTCTTTGTCCCATTGAACCGTGCGGTAACTTCGGCGTGTTCCCGTAGAAATCGGACAGGAATCCGCCGCCGATGGTTGTCGGTGCTGCGCTGGACACATTGAAAAATGCAAAAACTCGCCAAACTTGCGCGTATCGACGCTTATCTGGATGAACCGGGGGAATTTTTCGCGAGTCTTCTCATCGCATCCGATAAAGAGAACCAACTTGATTCTCTTTGAAGGACTTAGCTTCCGTCTCGTGAAGCAAACATATCGAAAAGTTTCACAAAAATTGCTCTTCCAACAGTTTCAGATCGTGACTTATTCTTCAGAATTATACGAACTTTCAAATCTTTGAAAGCTTCAAATCCTTGTGTCATAAATCCAATATCGTACACGTATATATACGTATATAATTACAAATAAAGTTTGTTAATAAAATTTTTAATACCACATAATTATTAATTTGTATTATTATTTAACGCGCAGATTTTGTTCCAACTTTTGTTCATCTATATTAATTAACAATATCTAACAATAATAAATTAATTATCTAGTCATCGAAGATTATGACCAGAGCCGTTCGATCCGTTCTCATTCTCTCTTTCTTTCTCTTCCGTATCGGCGAGTGATAAAATTAGCATGAACTCACGTACGCTTACGTACCTACAGTTAAAAATTAATGGACCATGAATGTGTACGAGAAATGGAGCGTGAATGGGACGTTTGGAACGCGCCGTTTCTGTCGCGTTTTCGAGGAACACCGCGCGTCTGGACCGGCGCGGCGCGGCGTAGCGGCGGCGCCGTAGAAAACGTATTGTATAATGAAAACGATAACGATTATGCACTACGGCACGGAACGAGTGGCGGAACCTACCGAGTGTTCCGTTAAGGCGCGACGTTTCTCATTATCGTGCGCTTTAATGCGTCGCTCTTCTCGTCCACTCGCGCAAAGCCAATAAATAATCAAGTAAACGCTCGGTACTTAACGAACGTAAAAACGAGTGGAGTAGCATTGTACCGCTATCTTTTCCGCGCTCTCCGTAGTACGTAGCACTTGTGCGAGAGATTATGTAAATTTGCGCGCAGATACCTTTAGGCGTCGTACAATTATTAAAAAAAAAAACCGAATGAAAGATACAAAGCGTTATTATCTAAATTAACTTGTGAGGAGACCGGGGTAACACGCAACGTAACATGCAAAAATCGCATTGATTACCGACCCTGTGTCTTGACGCACACCGCCGCTTAAACGCGATCCAATTTTCGCGTCACGCGAGACGGCTATTACAGCATAACGACTCCTCTCAATTAATCCCATAGATGAAGTTGTATCTCGCGCGCATTCACGAGCGTGCAATGAATGCGCCAGAATCCGAGACGCCTAAGTGCAAATTGCGATGCACGACGACCGTATACCTCCCGAAATGGCACCGACATCGACGTCGATCACGGGCGCGTTACACGGGGATAATTCACTTACAGCACCTCGGCAAACTACACTTAACGCGCGCATCATCCGTCTATGATCCCTTAATGCGGGGTGCCCCCGCGGGCGAGTAACGACGCGGATAAGCTGGCGAGTTATACTCTATAGATGGCTGCGGGGCAGGACGAGAAGTGCCGAGGGGCTGTCTTTGCTTTAATAAGACGCCGCACCACCCACGTCGAACCGGGTACCGAACTTTGGATCGACTTTGATTAGAGCATCCTGCTAATGACAGGGGATCGAAGCGGCGTTTAATCTAATATTCGTAACTGTCCGGGCCAGCTCGTCGGGAATAGAATATCACCCCCTTCCCCCATCTCCCTGTGCGCACCCCCTCCGGGGATCACCGCGGGCGTTCGTCAAATCTATTCGCGATCGCGTCCCGCGCTGATCCTCGATGCCCTTTCACCTCATCTCCCGCCGACAGACAGGATATTAGAAACGTTCTGACGCGTCTCGATCCTCGGATCCTCCCTCGCGAACTATCGCTCAGCGACGTACGGGGATGAAATTCGTTTCTTCCGAGCCGCACGTTGACGTGTTGGTGCGTTACACCGTCGATTATCTTACGTAACTCTTGCGATATCGAGCGCTTACAAGTATTTTATCGCTCGAACGCGGTCGAATGGTAACATTACTTGTTCTTCAATTTTATCAGTGATAGCTGTGTAATCCAGGATCAGCTGAAGTTTACGTAACAATTTACGCAAAATCGCCAGAAAGTACCGCAGTTGTTTGTAAATCAAGAGTTTGCTGAACGTGTCACAAACGTGTCATTTTAGTGTAGAATAAGGCGGTTGTACTCACTTACTTGGAAATTCGAATCGATCGTCGCGAAAGCGTCTCTGGAGTTCTCTCTCGCAGGAAACTTAAACTCACCTGCTGCAAGCTCGTTTTGCGAAAGTAGCTCGTGAACGGATCGTGTGAACCAGCAACGTATCCGCTGACTGTAACAGTTATCCAAAATGCACGAGCGAGGAAGATCGGTCGAGGATTAAATTTTATATTCAGCTTTACCGCAGTACGAGCCACGATTGCAAACTATCGCGTTAATCGAAAATACAAATCAATTCCCTGAAAGCTTTGCAATTTAAAATAAAAATTGTTGCTCTATAAATCGGCTTCTGAAAAAAAATAATTTCTCTCAATACATTTTAATAAATTGAAAAAGAATAAACACATATTGTCTCCAATATATTATTCTTAAATAGATAACTAAGTCTTAAGATGCATACATTGCATACACAGTGTCTTTCACAATAATGTACATGTTAAAACATTATTTAATGATCTTTGATTTGTAAATGTTAATTAACACCTTTTTAAACCGATATAAAACTAAATTCTGAGATGCTTTTAATAATATTTCAGAATTGTGGTGAAAGTTTTATTCTTATGAAATACATTCCATTTTCAAATATACGCGATTTATGCAGGATTTACAAAATAAATAAAGATTTATTATTCCCGATTCCTTTAAGGCGAGAAAGCCAAATATATGATAATATCGCGGGGACACTTTCTATCACTATAGTACTAATAACGAAAAATATCGAGAAAGCTATGTACTGCCATCGAAATAAAATTTTATGGGCGGTTTTATCGGGACGTTATTGACTCGCGTATAAGAATACGGACGAGCATGATTTTACGATACGAGTTCTCCCTATTAGCTGCTTTATTTCACTTGGTCTCCAAGTCGTCTCCGGCGGACGCGTTTTATGTACGCAAACTGTAAATCTTTATCGATACACAAAGATCGACAATCAAGTCTCAGAGGCATAAAACACGTGTACTATACATAACGTGTGCTATACATAAAAGGTTTTTTCCAAATTATGTCCTCACCCTTGTTCCGGATTGTCGCATTTCCAGACTTTACGAGAAAGCGTAATTTAAATATTAAACGAACGATGGGGTACTGATTTTATTTGAGATTTATTTATTTATCACGAATATAAAAGTAGGCTATCTTTCTGCATAAAATTTCATACATGCGGTAAATTTTATAACTTCCGAAATTATCTAAAAAGACGCGTGTGCTTATAATAAAATATCGAATACTAACGCTTTAAAACTAACAGTAGAGCATTTCTTCGTAACGACAGAGCACGTAGCGTCATTTCCATTATTTCGAATTGCGGTGAATATTTTTAAATGTCCCTCCGGCAGACACCTGCAATCAAGGAGGGGAGGAGGAGAAACAGGATCAAAGGACTCGTACTGAATTTCAGAAACGACCGAGTGAGCACCCTCGGGCCGCGTAATCCGTCGGGTCTTTTACACATCGGCCACCAGGAAGTCATTTCCCGCGTGAGCGTCACCTTAATTGGTGAAAGCTTTGAGAGAAAGACAGAGGAGAGAGAGAGAGAGAGAGAGAGAGAGGAGGGGAAGAGAAAAAAGCGCGTCGAGCGGCAAGCGAGAAATCGGAAAAGGCCAGGGTGAATGAGAGCGATCCTGAAAGAATCGTAGACGTCGGCTATAAATTCATCCACGTATCATCCTGCTTCGGCTCGTCTTCCACGGAAATGCGTATTCGCCGGTAATTACATGAAATTCGTTCCCTTTGATCGCGGCCGAGATATTGCGCCCCTCCGCGCCGCAAGAATACCGCGCGCTAACGACCCCCTTCGCCCGACGTCGTATTTGAGGCAAAGTAAGCAGCGCGGATGCGTTAATTGAGGAACTCGGACGAGAGCGCCTCGGGGAATTATGTCCCTTAGGCATCGTGACGAGAGCGCCAGGCCGTGCCAGTTCTCTCGCAAAAATAATTGCGAATGGGTGATAAAGCGACGGTGAGTAGAGGCGCTTTGTAATTTCCGCGGGCTTTGAAAAGAAAAAGAGCTGCGTTAATTGAGTTGAGACAGATAAGAAAAAACGTGGGAAAAAAAAAGGCGAAAAGAAAATACACGGACCACAACCTGGACTCTCTTTCTCTCCGGGAGTAACGTAATAAGACACTTAATGCTCGTGCAAGAATTTTAAGTGAATCGCCCTCGCTCTCGCGCTGGTGCGACATTAGGTAGGAAAAAAATACTCGCTCATTAATGTCCACGGTTAATTGCGCACATTAACTCCCACGGTTTAATTGATTCCGTATCTTTTATTATGTTTCTTTATTATTCTCCCTAATTTTTTATTATCCTATTTTCCGTAAAATTAAATGTACAGCAACCCTATCAATTATACTAATTTTTTTTTTTATTATTATTATTATTAAAACGTAATTTCGTAACTTCTGTTGAGAACACGTTTATTCGTGATTGCGCTTATAATTTTATTATTATTGGAAGATATTAAAAATTTTTCCAGATAACGCCTCATTATTCAGAATAAAATTAATCACGTTAATCCGATAATTTCTCTAATCGAATGTGTAATACATGTCGCTCGACAGTGCAATTCACGCTCATTAATTCTGTATATACCCATCAATCGCGCAAACCCATCAATGTCGATATTTGATGAAAATCAGATTCGTACGCAATTAGAGAACTGCACGCAACCGTCGCGACGCAAGGGCTAACGTAAACTTATCCACAACCCCTTTGATATAGGATATAGGTAACTCTATCGATTATCCATCCATTCTGCACATACATTGAACATACTTTGAATCATTTAACCATCGTGTTGACACTAATAGACAATCACGTTACGTAGAGCTGGTTAAGAATGCTGCAAAATTACTAGGTCGGCCTTAAAATAACTTTAATAGGAAGTCGATGCATATTTGATTACGCGTCCTACATTCATGAAAAGCGAGATATTTCTCGCATCTTTTAGCCACTAGGTAGTAATTTTATAAAACACGTCATTGAAAGCTAAAGTTGATTCAGCAGATGGAAATTAATTTAAGAGATTGATTTAAGTCTAAAATATGAAAACGAATAAAACGCTCGAGCAGATATTTAACTCTCGTTCGTAATTCCGTGTAATATTTGTGAGCATCAATTCGGCTGAGTCCGCCAAGCCTGTAATTTTTATGCGACTGCGTGTGTTCAATCCTATAAAACTGCCGACCCGTTGTCATCCGCTGCGCATGCAGATGTATTCAGCGGACCATTATTAATACAAACGCATAGCATATAATTTCAGCTAAATTATTCAAGCTCGCGTTGTATTTTTATTAATAATTGTGCGATAAATTTTATTAATAAAATTCAAAATATTTAGCCTGCCAAAAGTCATAAAGAATTCGTATATAACGTGAAAAACTAAATCTCTAAGGTGGTGTAAGATTTGCTAAAAATTATTGCATGTGTGTGATTTTACCAAAAAAATTTGTGTAAAAGCTGATTAAAAATCTAGAATCCTGAAATTTAACAGCGCCCAGGATTCTCATTGGAGATGTTAAGGGTCGTGAAGATGACCCGAGTGCTTTCACGGAATATTTATCGCGAATTTGCCAACTTATAGGTGCCATTCACGAGTCCTGCAAACATTCTCGCACGCGCGCGTACCATATAATAACGCCAAAATTTAGACTCTTTCTCCGAATGCGCGTCATAGACGACCTTGTTGCTGAGGAAACGCGCATATTTAAATTTCTCCATTATTGTGGAAAGCTATTCCACACATACCGCGTGTTAGAATATAAGCACGCTTCGTTACCTCTCTCACGGTTATTGCAAAGGGCAAGGAGGCTCTCCTCATACGACGCATACCGGCTGCCGCGCTGCGCTCACGTGACGATATTAACATTGCGCCTTGCGATATTATATTAATCTAGAGTATATATGCGCCCCGGCGCATATATGACCCCCGTGAGACGGAGGGCCATTGAGATGGTGCCCGGAAGCTCGTAAAAATTCTACGTGAACCCTTCCCCGTTCTGTAACTGCAGCGCTATGCGCGCGAGATCGTTTATAGTATACGATTACTCTTATGCTACGATAGCGAGATTTCGTATTCCCGGAATTTATATGTCGTTCAAATGTGAAAATTCGATTCGTACGTTAAGGTCCGTAAATATCAGGATAATCGGCGGTCGAGAATATCGACCGTTATACGCGAACGGCGGTTCTTTTTCATATTAACGTTCTCGTGACTCGCGTTGAAATACATAAGCTGCACATATACGCGTCATTAATTAGAATTTCTTTGCATAATTGCTTTTACGGCAAGTAGATGCATGACGAAGGGATTTTTACATATTACCTAATTATTTAATTTATAGAGAAATGGATATATGATACCTTCGAGTAGACACGAGCGCAACTGCTTCGTCATACTCTAGAAAATTAATTCGTAACGGAAAATATGCTTTAACATTTAATTTTTATTCGTTATTATGCCTTTACTTCAGGATATTTCAGTCATTTTTATCTCGTTGCGCTTTACAACATGTGTGTAGATGAAGTTTTTATTACGTTCTTCCTCGTAAGCAATCGCGCGTATACATAGCTTCCATATAAACTTTTATTTTACTCGAAACTGAACACGAAAGCGCGTAGGATATGTTGATTTCAGCAACGCAATTTCTCTCGCCGTTTCCCTTCCCTTTTTCGGTCGTATTCAAATGAATATTGCAGTTTTGTAGGAGCGCGGCGCGCTCTCCTCGCATATAAAAGTGCGGGGACTTGTTTGGGATGGCCAATAAATTATATCTGGCGTCATAAAAAACTTTCAAGGCACACCAACGCGAATATTTGCATTCTATTTTCTTATTCTTCTCTCGGCAATCAAGGTGATTGATAAAAGAGCTTTCCACTTTGCGCTAATCAGTACTTTATGTGCACGAGAAATCGTATGTTCTATACGTATTCCTTAAAATTAAGCTTCAATAATTCAATGAAAGAACCTTAAATGCATCAATAAGTTAAAATGTATCAATACGAAAGAAGCTATAAATGCATTAATACTATTCTTTAAAATTAAGCTTCGATAAAAGAAGCTATATAAATGCATCAATATTATTCTTGTATAATATAAGGTCTTTAAACTGTGTGTGTGTGTGTGTGTGTGTGTGTGTGTGTGTGTGTGTGTGTGTGTGTGTGCGCCATGCCATTACCTATATTTTTTAAATTTAAAGCAACCATTATCTCGATCTGTCTTCAATTTCGATAGACAACGATGAATTCGTAATTTAGCTGTATTGCGCATTGCATACGTATGTGTACAGAATATTCCAGAATTACCAATTAGTTAAACAATAGACGACAAGAGGAAACATGATGATTGTGTTTCAATATTGAAATACGAACGCTTGAAAATTTGTATAACATTAAAAATAAAATTTTGATTCTAATAACGTAAATAAAATCTGAGGTTTAATTTATTTTAATATTTTAAAAATAATGTATCTTAAAGCATTCAAGTGTCACGTAATTAATACGCAAATTAAGTTAGGATAATGGACGATTAATTTTATTTTCCTTAAAAGACGATCGACAAAACCTGTCGAATCTGCATAGCTGTGAAAATATCCGATATAGTAATGAAATACTCTGTACAAATCGCATTATGTAGATAACTCAATTACATTTCCGGTTTTCTGGTCTGTAGACTCTAATAGCCAATACGCCGTTGGGATAAAACAACTCGCCAGAACCATCGGGATGGAATCTCGAAAATAGCGTTAATCCATCGTCGTAATATACCGCGCCTCTGTGTCTGTATTTTTTGAACCTAATGTACAAACAAATTACTGCATCGTTTTCCGATTAATTACACAATATCACATGGCTCCCTGCCGTTTACGGCAGATTAAAATACATGCTTGTTTGTGATACCGTCCCATTAACTTCGTTCGTCGGTCTAATTGTTTACTTGTTAGTAACTAATCATGTGTGAAGTTGGCTGTAACATCATTTATTTAGCCTGCCATTTAACCCGTTTATTTCTAAACTGCTTTAATTCGGTATTAACATGCGACTAATTTAGCTGATGAATAATACTCGCTATCGCCTAAACTAGATTAAATTGTCCTTATTGTCCTTAATAAATTAATTGTGCAATTAAAATATCGTGCTGCGTGATCTTAAGGTAATAAAATCTAATAAATAATATAAACTTCGTAACCTTGTAGTAGGCGAATAACTGTCCTGTAGTAGGCTTCCCAGACAGCACGCATGTTCAAAAATGGGACATAAGACGTCTAAAAGACATCTTTCAGACATCTTTTAGACATCTTTCAGATGTCTTACGAAAAGATAGGTAAAAGATGGCTAAAAGACGTCTAAAAGATGTCTTATATCCCGATTTTGGACATAGTGCTGTCTGGGTTGTTACTATTTGAAGCATGCCATTTGTATACTTCACGCTTGTATCAGTTTTCGCGTCTGGATATCAACCTACCAATTTAGGCCAGGCTTCGCCGGTCTGGCTTCATATCGTACGATCTTTCTCATAATTTTGGTAACTGGCAATCGGGTCCAGCCGAGCTCCACAAAGTGCGCGTTCGATAATTGGTATTCGATTGGATTTGAAGGGTCTAGACGAAACCAGGAATCTTTCTATAGTCCAAGTATGATAACGAGAATCGATCGGGTTGCATCGTTCCGCGATACGCAATGATAACGCGATTGGTACGAGAGACACAAGTGCTGGAAGCGATCTCAATTAACTCCAAGCCAAACGTTCGCGTCTTATCATTGGCATTAGATAATCATATCAAACTTAATACGTTGCTTGCCCAACAAATGTTATACGTATGTCTCACTGTGCACGCCACAGTAGAATTTTCATTATCGTAAAATATTAAAATAATAAAATATCATTAAATAAAATTAAATAAGATTATCCTCATGAATACTGTCTTATCGCACTTTTAACTTTATATAATCATCTAGCTATTGTGTCATTTAAAATTCTATATTAATGGTGTTTGTTTTTTCCAAGTGTTTTAAAAAAGATTTTAATGACGCCGATCACTACGGAAATCACTGATCACCAGGATGTCACCAAAAGCCAAACGGTCATGGATGACAAGGTGCTAACTTTGTTTTTGAACTACGAGAGAGATATATAGTTTTTCCGTAATCTGTGCAGCGTTGTATCTCAGACGAGTATATGTACTTACTAGCTGTCCGTTTTCTCGCTTTCCCGGGATCGCTTCTCTCGTCGGTTGACGCACCTTTGCGCTTTCCGTTGCTCGCAGGAAGTTTTCCCTCTTCATTAACGGCGGAGCGTCCCTTTTCCGCGTCACCAGCCGAATCCGTCGTTCTCTTACTTCCAGACCCCTTATTCTTACTTAAACGCACCCTATCTGCCTGCTCGTCGTCCTTATCCTTGTTTTCTTTCTTCCTATCTCTACGAGCAACCGGGTTTTCCTCGCTTTCGCATCGATCGCGTCGATCGCGTCGACCACGCTCATTCTCGAGCTCATGCTCGAGGCTCTTGGCCAGCTTCCCCGGTATCTCCGTCGCAACGTTCTTCTCCTCGACTCGATCTAATCGGTCGATTTTCTCCGCGCCGTTATCCGACAATCGCTTCTCGCGTTCTTCACCGCGACACTGTTGATAAGGATTCTCGCCGGGATTTCCGCGCTCGCCGCTTTTCCCCTTTCTACCATCTTCCTCCATCGCCATCGCGTTCTCCGTATCTCTGTCGCCTTTTCTTTTTTCAGCCGCGATCTGCGATCTGTTCGTTTCTTCTTGCACATCACGTTGAGCCGAGCCGCGATCTTGCTGGTTCTTATCTTCGACCTCGCCGAGTTCGCGCTGATGCGGATTATTGTCACGTTTCTCGCGTATTCTTTCCGCTAGCGTGTCGGTATTTCTTGTACCGTCGTCGCTACGTGCTCCACCTGCCGACATTTCGGTTTTTTCGCGCCCAAGCGAACGAATGCCGTTCGCTTCCGATAGATCTTCGTCGATGAATCCGTCACGGCGATCAGTTTCGATGCCCGATCCGATCGGACGTCCGATTCTTTTCGGATCAACTTCTCGTGAAGCGCCCGGGACGTTACGTTAACTCTTGTCGAACGCTTTCGTCGAAGTATACTGATTTGTCTTCATCCGGGAGCTAATGTGGCTTTTATAACAATTCTGAAATAAAAATCGTACGGAAGTGAATATCGTTGTTGCTTCTGAGGCGGATATGCAAAACTATTAAATCTTTTTGTATTTCGTTAGGGGATTATGTTAATAGCATAACAGCTCGTATTTTATACCGCGTATTGCCGAGTTTCATCGTTGATAATGCTGTCGCAGAATTTGCAGATTTTTAAATGGGATCGTGTTTCACATGGTTTTTCTCCCCATTCGCGAATAAAATTACTCACGAGATTTAGGAGAGTCTTTGTCTGAATATGCGCCGGCGGTTCTGCAATATTACAAGATATTTTATGCAATGCGAAAAGCATCGCGGTGCGAAAAATGCTATCTCTCGTGAATTAGCGAGCGAGCAATAAAAATAACTAGAGGGATAGTTGTGCTTGTATAAATCGCAGCGCTTATGTAATTTATGAGATAGCGAAATAATTCTATCTGACGTATTACTCTGCATTTGCAAGATTTATTCATGCAGCGTATAAAACTGGTACTTGCTTAATTATTTAAATCCGAAAGAATTTACGAGGTAGATATTTATGTTACATTTATGGGTCATTAAAAAAATAATTTTTTAATACGTAAATGCTAATGAGGATTTAATATTTTTAGGGATATTGACACACTGGTTTAGATTTTTAAAATTCTAATATTGCTGACAAAGAAAAGAACAATATTCATCGCAGTATTTTTCATCTTATTCACACACATACACATTCTTTTTTCCGTTTAATTACTATAAATTTAAATTGAATAAAATATAACTAAAATAAAATAAATTATCTACTACTTTCTAATTTGTCCCTAAAAAAAGTTGATACAAGATTAATAATTATAACGTACAGTCTTACATTAAAAAATTTTAAAGTCGATAAATAAAATTAAAGAAATCAGAAATCGTGTATTACAGATCTTGTTTATGTTAATAATTAATTCCCGTTAGATTTTATTTTCGCTAAAATCTATTTTCTGTACTGACAATTATATACTTATGAAGCTTTACGATATTTCGTTTGAATAGTATACTTTCAAGCACTTGGTCTACTGCTTCTTTTATCAACACAGATAACATCTGAAATTTCTTGGATGCTTGGGCGCACGGTAAGCTGGCTAATTCAGATAAATCGGATTCAATCTGAGCTGGGTAATTTTTTGTCGACGATGGTTTTATAAGATACTTCATTATAGTTTCAATCTGAAACATTTGTATACATTGCGCTTTAAATAGCACAGAGGTTTCTACTTTAGTTTATCGCGTTATTTTATTAACTTTTTCTTTATTATATTTACTTTGATTATATCTTCTGGTATATTCGTTGATTTAGAATAGCGTACGTTACAAAAAGTATTTGCAAATAAACCTGGCCGTTTAATTCCCCATTTGGACCGATTTTTATAAACGCTCATTGCAGTTATTTTATTCTGTCTGTCGTTATTTTATTATTTATAAATTTTTAATGCTCCTTGCAACGATATTTGATAATGAAGAAAGTAATATTGATTATAATTAAATCTGGAATAAAATGTATTATGTGCGCGTTTTTCATTCGATTAAACTATGCAAAGAATAAAAATAGTTTACTCGGTAAATTTGAAAAAAATCATTCAACATACACTGCATTATACACTCTTAAAAACCATCCAGAATCAACATAGTCGATAAATGTTTATTGATTAAATTTTATTTGATTAAAGTTCAATACTTTTGATATTTTTCACAAGCGCTCGCGTCTGATGTTTTAGTTAAACGTATAAGTTATCGCATTACGTGTTTTAATATCATAGCGATCAGTTTAAACATTTTGATATTGTCAACCGTATTACATCGTTTGAGAACAGTTTTGATATTTGCATAATAACAATTATTTCGTGTTTAAGTATACTTTAAACATGAAAATTGATTTTTGATGTCATTTATTGCGTAATTGGACAATGTTTTATCATGTCATCATATATATTTATTACATTAATCAATGCATAAGTGCACACACGCATGATAAAGCGATAGTGATTTAATTATCTTTATGTTTGGCCTTCGAAATGATTTTATAATTTTCGCTTTTTGCGATTCGTTTTTTAATAAAATAAATATATCTTATATATCTTAAAAGGAATTATTAAAGTAA
Organism: Temnothorax longispinosus; assembly: GCF_030848805.1. Taxonomy (NCBI): domain Eukaryota; kingdom Metazoa; phylum Arthropoda; class Insecta; order Hymenoptera; family Formicidae; genus Temnothorax; species Temnothorax longispinosus. The sequence goes on along the minus strand of NC_092362.1, from coordinate 1,544,796 downwards.
AATCTTTAATTCTGACAAAACGAATAAAAAGATTCTCTTGTACAAAAGAAAAAGTAAAGATTTTTGTACATGTATTTCCGACAATCGGTAATATATTGGAAATTATACAATATACACGTGATTAATAAAATAAAATAAAAAATAAAATAAAAATAAAATATTAAAGAGAGACTTTTGTATGACCACTTAATTTTCTACTCTGCTTTCTATATATTATAAACAATATATTTTAAATAAACGATTATTAAAAGAAGGAAGTTTAATGCTACACGGAGAAAATTTTATAGTAAATATTACTATGGTGTCGCACTAGCTGCGGACCATCGAGGAATTTCAAGTTAAAATACTATAATTATTGTTTTAAAAACGATTAAATAACGTAATTTTTACCATAAACATAGTAATTTAACTTAAAATTTCTCGATGGTCCGCAGCTAGTGCAACACCATAGTAATATTTACTATAAAATTTTCTCCGTGTAGGAATATGATTTTATATGTTAAATAAGGAATAAAATACTGCCTCTCCTTAATATTTATAGTTATGGAAACTATAGATATTAGATATAGATATTACAAGAGTTACGAGAAAGATATATTTATAACTTTAGTTACACACTTCTAAAAATGGCGTAAAAAGAAATAAATAATATAAAATAATATTTTAAAGAGAGAAATATACTTCGTTGTATTGTGCAAATTATTCCTTAACGTCATCACATTCCTTTCGGCTTTTATTGAAATCGTTGACGTTCAGCAAGCTTCTTTGCAACGGATCGTCTCTCACGTTAATTTTAAATTTTACATGAGGTCAGTTAGAATTTCGCGCAATTTCGTATTTGATTATGGGCTTCATGGCGAATCTTTTTGGCGAATCAGTCTGCCGTTATACCATTTGTTTCGCCGATACCAATCTTGGTCGTAAATCGTCGGCTCCTCGTGACACTTTTTATCGATAAAGCGAGCCTCTGACAGGCGACAACTGACATTCGTTATACGAAGTGAGATAACCGCGTTTGTTTCAATTTTCGCGATAATCCACCGCCGCCTTTATGTTTACGGTGGCATTACTGCTATTTGCAACGCCAATAAAGTATACAGGTACACAGGAAAAAAAGAAGTGTCGAATCAACACTGATTTACTTGTAGATACGCAAGAATATATAATCTTGAAATGATATTATATTGCAAATGAAGAAAACTTGCTTGAATGAAGTTATTTATATATAGTTATAAACGAAGTTTTATATAATTTAATCAAGAAAAAAAAGTTGAAATAAAAAGTTGAAATTTTTAACCGCGAAGCTCAAAATATTCAATATTTAACTTTTAGTCTCGCACGATCAACTGAAGGCGCGGCTGAGCCCGGAAAAAGGTTTGTATTTGGCAAGCATAGCTTTACGCTCTTTCGCGAATCTCTTTACCTTTCGATACTCCTTAGCTAAATCGTAGACTGTCTTCCGATTCCAGTTTCTTCGACAATTTCTCCTGGAATCTGCATCTGTGCGACGAAGAAGCAATTTTCATATTCAGTTTGGAAACTATGTTATTGGTTTACCTCAGCATATCGCTTTTCCAATCACTTGCTTCTACCATATGAGACGCTACTTCTTTATTAAAATTCAGAATTGTACCTAATTCTATCCTGCAAAAATAAAATACGTATAACTAGTAGAAAATGTATTGAACTGACACACATATATAAGATTATAAAACTTTACGGTATATGTCAGTCAAGATAATCGCAAAACCTGATGCTTTTATTTCTAGCAGAAAATCGTAGACTGATATTCCTTCGATCGATGATTCGCAAGCCAAGAAATTCATTTAATTTCATGCAAATCACTTTTATGTGATAAATGTCTTCTTTAGGAAGATCTTTATTGTCATTTGATCTAAATACATTAGTAACGCATTAATTGCAATTATTATTACAGAACGAGTGGGTATATCTTATATATAATTCTCTAATGCGTTAATTTTCAACACGCACGACAATATATAATTCGTGAAACATTATTTTAAATAGGGCAGTATCCATAAACGAGAGAGATGCGCTTAACGAAATACGATGCAATTTATTTCCAGCATGAGTATTTCCAGACGGTATAGTATGTGGCGTAATTAGAATGCTTTGTTTGGATAGAATTCGCTCTACTTTTTTGCTTGACATACTTGCTCCCGGCCTCTTCTTGTCGCTCCTCGACAACAGGTTTCTGCACTTCGGCGACCTTCTTTTCCTTATTTCTCGAGCTGGACGGTGATATCGGTGTCTTAACGTTTCCGGAACTGCGAAGCCAATCAAAGGTAATCGGAACGTGCTGCGTGTGAACACATCGCTGCTTTATATGTACATACATAAATCTTTGAAAGCATGTCTCACCTTTCCGTCGATTTACCAGTCGGACGGAAAAATTCCATTTGCAACGGTTCGGTTAAATTTTCCTGCAGTTGAAAAAAAATGGTTTATTTCATGCAATTTATCGATTAACACTAGTATCATTTAAAATGCTAAATCTTGCATGGATAATGTAACGACTGTGCCCATTCCGCGTATAATCCCTTTACAGAAAATTTCAGGATAAATTTGTTATTCTATTTACGAGCTGTAGGAATCGCGTAAAAGTTGCCTTTACATATTTTCAATTCGTGATTCGACGGAGAAGTTATAAAGTACGTGAAAGGTTTTAGCTCCGTTCGCTTATTCATGATTGATCGAAAATCTATACTGGAAGGAAGTGAGAAAAACTCCGATAAACATCGTTCGCGCGCGCACGCACACACCGTGTATACAGTCTCGAGTCTCGACTCCCTCGGATTCGCGTTCCAAGCCCAAACGAGGGGCAGACCGGCGGGATTGTCCGTAAAAATTCCTCCGATCTGGTTGTAGGACAGCCTGCAGAAGTAATTGGAGTGCCTGAATTGGCGTGCGCGCGAGAGAGCTTCTCTCTCGACAGTAATTAAACATTCTTTTGTAAATTCTTTTTCCGCGCGCGTTACCTCGCCGCGCCGTCCACGTCGAGAACGACGCCGTGTCCCATATATGGTGTCGAATATCGCCAAGATCTGAGACTCCCTCTCGATCGCCAATGCGTCTTTGCCTCCTGGCGTGAACACAGTATACATATCGTCTTGAAATCGATAGCAGCGATTTTTTTAAAACCCATATACGAAAGCCGGTCTGGAGACCGATTGGTATCTACGAACGCGATCGTCGCGAATCGAAACGCTTTATTGGCAAAAGGTTTGCCAAAGTTAGTTAATAAATCTTGAAGAGTATTTAACGATCTGAGTACATAGAAAAAAAGAATTGTTAAATCAGTATTAAATCAACTATACTTGTTATGATATACTTGTTATATATGCAAGAATATATAATCTTCTTTATTAAGATTATATATTCTTGCGTATATAAGAAGGGCTCAGCCGCGCCTTCAGTTGATCGTGCGAGACTAAAAGTTAAATATTGAATATTTTGAGCTTCGCGGTTGAAGAAACAAATACAAAGTATATACTCTAGAACTAATCGATTCTCGTCGCCTGTCGTTTTAATCTACATGGGAAAAATGGTCAAGAAAAAAGAGGAACGCGCAAGTTTATATAAATAAAAATGATCATGTAATTAAAATAATTCTCAAACAATTAATTATAACGGATGTTTTGTGGATACATTTCTCGCGTTGGTATAATAGACGTATACAACACATTTCGCGCATTGTATGTGTGATCTCATACGTTTCACGTGTACGTGTGTGTGTGTGTGTGTGTATGAACGTTTGTATGAACGTGTCTATGTGTACGTGTATGCCTGTATGCATATGTGTGTGCGTGTGTGTGTGTGCTTAAAACACATACGTAAAACATATTCCCAAATTCCGGGAATATTCCTCGACGGATACCTTAAGTACTAAGCGAAGTAGAGTAAAGAAAGGGTAATGTCGTACAATTTTGATCAATAAATTAAGTTAGGTCGATCGGGGGTGTAGAGTTAGAAAAGGGGATAGAGGAGGGAGGATAATAAATAGAGTCTTCTCGTTGTATCTTAAGCGGCTTAGCGAGCGTTCCTCTCGTTCTTGGGGTCGCGCGATTCCTCGCCCTAAATTAAACTTTCAGAGGACGAGCGTCGTGTTTCGACGACTCCGCAGCCCAATTTCCAGGGCACAAACATGTTTACCGGGAGCGCTCGGTGAACCGCTTAAAGATTTAAGAACGTGAAATAACGGTACCACCGAGCACCGCCGCCGACGTCCCGGCGTATGACGTCGAGCGTCGCGACGCAACGAGCTCGGTTCTCTCGCGCGCGCGGTTCCCCGCGGAAGTCGCCGGCACGGGAGAAGGGGCACGGCGAAACGCGATGAGGTACAACGAAGGCGATAAAGAAAGAAACACTCGTTTGAAGTATACGATGCGTGTATAAATAATAGCGCGTAAACACACGGTGATCGGAGAGACGCGAGAACCTCTGAAAGCGGGTCCTGAAGGGCCGTCTGACTACCCGCGCGGCTTATTTACAATGCCCTCCTTAGAGACTACTCTGGCGATTGCGCGATCGATCTCTCGCTCCCTGATACCGGGCCGCCCGCGCCGTCGGGCAGACCGTCGAGTAATCGTCGAGACGTGGAAATTTACGTCGTTGATCGCTACGCGGTAACGCCGCGGTGATCACGAAGCGTCAACGGAGATCGACCCGCGGTATTCATCATCATCACTGTGGCGCGCGCTTCATCGATCGCGATAATTGGTAGGGAGGAAGGACCTGATCCCGACCGGCGGACGATCGGTGGAACGCGCGTCAGTGCAGTGCGCTTCTTTTTCCCCCGTTTACCTTCCTCTCCCCTCCGCTTTGCCACTTCCTCGCCACTCGCTCGTGCTTCCGGGGGCCTCTTTATTTACACGCTCTTTCTACTCGAAGATCCCCCTCGTCTTTCCACGTCCGATCGAATTCACGCCCTCTCAATCGATACCGATCTAGTAGTCGTTTGTCTCTCTCGATTCGACGAGCGCGGATTGACGCGACTGGTCACTGGACTAGACACGAAGCTACCGGCTACCGCCGATGGAAGACAGGAGAGAGAGAGAGAGAGGAGAGAAACGCGGTTGCAGCTTTCGACGAGGAGAATCTCCGACGTGTGGTGGACGTGGCGTCTCGAGTTTCGTTTCGGATGAAATAGCGTCGCGGTGCCGGTCCCGAAGCATCGCCCGCGTCGTCGAGGTCGACGATCCTCCGGAGAGGGGGGGATCTCTTCCTTCTTCTTCCTTCTCTATGCGGCGAGTTTCTCTTTTTTTGATTTTGCGCACCGTACACGCCTCTTCAGTTGGCGACTTTCACGAACTCCGGGTTCGGCATGCTGCAGTTCTCGGTCGCGTACGCCGGATGTACGAAGCTGGTGCCGCCTATTGCGGCGTTCTTGCGGTCGACGGCGCGCACCCTGACGAAGAGGAAGGCCGCGACGAGGGAGGCTACCACGACGACCAGCAGCAGCATCACCAGACCGCCCACGAAACCCGGCAGGCTCATGCAGATCGTCTCCGGGTCGGTGGACGCGCTGGCGTTCTGTATGACCACGGTGGTGTCGTTGCTGGAGTTCGTTGTGCCCAGCGCGAAATTAACGTCGCCCGGCGCGACTACCTGGATGACCCTCGAGGTGTTGACGTCCGTCATCTCCTGCGCCGCTCGTTTGTACACGTGGGTGGAGAACAAGGTCACCGTGTGATAGATATTCTAAAAAATCGAGGGTAACCGTTGTAACACACACCGGCGAATTCGCAACATAGTAGGATACTAAACGGTACCGTAGAACGCGTCATTGATAATGTATTCGTGACGAGCTACATCGCTGATAAATTGAGAAAGGAAGTTTACGTTGACAGCTCGGCAAATGTCTTTTGTTTCAAATATACACTCTATTCTTAAAGTTCTTGGTCATTTAATTGTTATCACTCTCATTATTAACGCATATTATATTGATAGAAATGTGGAAATAAAGATTGCACTCTTTAGAACACTTACGCTATCGTCTTCGAGGTCGTGCGGCTCGTCGTGCCTTCGCCTCCTAGCACCTCTGAGCTCAGCCGGGAAACCTTCAACTGACCTCGGTCGACCTCCGAGAATAGCTAGATTACCCTCAAGCTCCTCCGTGCCGGCGGTTCCTTTTCGCTTTACAGTCTGGTACGCCGCCGAATGGCCGGGTAGAGGAGGCGGAGGGAGATGGATATTATCCTGGGGGCTTTGGGGCGAGCTGCTCGCCGTAGCGTCACCCGGCGTCGAGCTGGGCGAGGAGGACGAGGTCTGCGCTTGCGGCGCTGGAACCACGTCCGGATTCGGCTCGCTGCGGAAGAAATTAATTTATACTTTGTGTTTTGCGACGATTTATATCTCTACTATTGTGAACACTACTTTATAATGAACATATTAGTCTCTGTATTTTCGTAAAAGCTATTCAGAAAATATCTCGATGAAAGATGCCGAGAAAGATGAAATTATAAAGAAGATCTTGAGAATATTTTAAATTATATCTATATCTTTAAAAGTAAAATAAAATATTCTCTTCAGAGGAGTATTATAATCTCCCAGCAAGAAATCTTAATGGAATTTAGCGGACCTTCTTTTGCGCGAGGCAGCTTCATAGAAAAGCTTTCTTCAATATTTACGCGTCAGTGCTCGCTCGCTTTCTCACCTGTACGCTCCGGCCGGTCCGCTGGGATGTCGCGGATCGGGATAAGCCGGCGGTACGCCATATTCGGGCACAGGCGGGGCACCGTACTCCGAAGAAAGACCTTGCGAGACCGGTGCGCCATATTCGTGAGTAATGCCGCCGGCAGGTGCACCGTACTCGAGACCGGGATGTCCACACTTGGGCTCGGGGCAATTGTACCGGCAGACTTGGATCACGCACTGGAAGTGAACGTTCATGCTGTCGGGGAACTTGAAGGCCTGGAAGTAGGCGAAGCTAACGACCGACGCGCTCGGGCCGAAGTTCTTGATCTTTTGGAACCTGCGGAAGAAATGTGACTTCGTATCCTTCTTTCTTGATAAAAAAAATAGCGATTGCCAGCGAAAATAGCGATATAAAATATCATCGTAACGCTAGAACTCACCTGGACATGATCTTCGGCCTGACCACGCAACCGTACTGATCGACCAGCTGAATCGGCGCCCGTTTGCCGTCGTGTGCGACGCAATTCCTCACCAGCATGTCAAACTTGTTCTCGTCGTCCTTGATAGCCAGCACCATCGTCATGGTCTGACCGATCTTGACGATGCCGGACACCTCGCTGGCCCATGGGCCCTTGCCGACCTGTATCTGCATCCAACACTGCAGGTTGTCGCCGAGGAAGTTGGCGGTGACGGCGTGCAGCATGTCGACCTGGAACGGCCTGAAGGTGACCGCCTTCTCGTAGAAGTCGTACCAGGTGCAGCGCAGCTTCCTCGCCTGGTCCCACACCTCCTGCACGTACGGATCGTACTGCACGATGATCGTGTTCTCCACGTAGCTGCCGGACGGCGTCGGGGCGCCGTAGGCGGCCACGTTGTGGTTCGCCGACGAGCTCATGCCGCACGAGTTGAGGAAGATCTCGAAGGTCGCGCTCAGATGGCCGGTGCCGGGTTTCAGATGGACGCAGTGCGGATCCGAGTAGAAGCCCTTGCTGAAGATCATACCGTAGAACGGCCGATCGAACTCGATGTTCACCCGCATGTGCGTCTTCTCGCACTGCACCTGCAGATGCTTGATCTGCGGGGTGTCGGGCGACGCCAGCGGCCAGTTCTCCTCGTGGGCGACCGGTGGGCCATACTGAGCCGGGGCCCCATAGACGGATCTGTGTTCCAAGGGCAACGCACTGCTGTCGACCAACGGTGCTTCACTCCGCACACCCTGATAACAGAAACGAACAACGTGAAAAGAAGCAATTTCTCAAAAGAAAAAACAACGATTGAAAAGAAGAGATTAATCACTTAGCGTGCAATCGATACGCGTAAAATTTACTAGAATAGACGTAGAATAAAACCTATCGCACAATACGAAGGCAATTGGAACAGGGAATAAGACCGACAACAGAAATAACCACATTTCAACTTATCAAAAACTATGTATTAAACGCAATGGAATACGAAATAGGCAATAGAAATTTCCGACGCGTTGGATTTCTGTTCTCTATTGCCTGTACCTGAACAATCACAGTAAGTAATTCAGTTTTTATTATAAGTTGAAATGGAGTTATTTCTATTGCCTGGCTTATTCCCCGTTCCTATTGCCTTTGTATTGTGTTCAAAGCTTAATCCTATGTGTGGATGCAAGCAAACGTAAGTAAATATAGACGAGAAAGCTGAATATAAGAATTAGTGAGAGCGATTAATCATAAAACGCGTGAACACGATCGAAGCAGCATTTATCTTCTTTGCGACCTTTAAGACACAAGTACGGTTTGAACGAAACTTTTTCAATTTACGCGTTAAGTATACGAATAGCGTAACGTGAATGCGATGTGTCGCACAAGTTTGAAGACTCTTCAGGCTGCATCGTCAACAAGGGCGGCGGCGATTTACATGAAACACGTGCCCTTTTCGAGACCTCGCACGTACATACACGTTTCGAAATACAGTGCTGCGGTTCTTATAACGGGGATTCCACTAAAGTTTTAACCGAGTCGCGCGACGCGCGAACGTGACAAAAAGCAAAACGATTCGCTGTCTTTCTCAGAGCGTCTTCTCCGTGCCATCTCGGACTTCTTTCTTTCGACGACGCCTCGCAGGCGGCATACTTCTGCCGGACACACTTTCCGGAATTACAATAAATGAACGCAAGTACACTTCCCTTTACGCCCCACCCTCTCGTCGTCGCACTCTTCAGCGTCGTCTGGTACGATGTAAAAGCGAGACTGTATTAAAAATTCCACGAATGTCGTCGATCGTTGCGACCTTTCACGCAATGCCAATCTTACGCGATTTATCGAAGGGGAGGAAGAATCTCGGGGAGGAATCGCGTCCTTGAGAAAAGCACTTCCGAATTCTACTTCCTTGAAATTCACTACTGCATCGAAGACGAGAAGATGCACGAGAAGAAATAGACTCTTCATTACATTCTCCTTTTTCCTTTCTCTTTTACGAACTGTTTGTTTCCCTTCAGGATAGACAAATACTCGTAAAGGTAAATTCTAGCAAGATTTTTAATTTGTAAATTGAAAATTTACTTTAACTCATGTTTAATTTATAAATTAGTTAGTTTAGATTAAGTAGTATATATATATGCTAAATCACAAAAAAAAGACAAATTGTACAAATTTAAAATATCTTAATTTTATTTAACGACGTTTTTACCAATATTTTGTACGCGCATTACTTTGATTGATCAATATGTTAATTCTTCCAATATATTCTGCAAAATAATCTTTTTATCAGCTTCAGCTACGACCGATATGTCGGTTCAGTTTCACGCGGAATGTAAATCGTTGTATAGACGCCTTTGTGCCGGCACGAGAGTACCGTATGTTAATAATGCTTCAAAATATGCTGACAAAAAAAAAACGTGACCGAAAACGCGTGTACTGTTAGCCAAAGGAACATTCGTCGAATCGAATACGGGGCTCACGTTCACAGAAGGCCGGGCGACGACGAGAGCCCGGCCGACTCCCTCGGGCAATTTTGTATTCTGATTTGGCAGAATTGCAGGAGGGTAATTACGGGGATCTGCGTACCGAGACCAATGTCTTCACTTCCGCCCGGGAGATCGTTCTAAATACGGATTTTACGTATATAGCAGCGCATCTATCGTACTCTTCCATGCTTTCCCCAATTTGACACGCAACTCTAAACACATTGCGCTTCGTCATTAACATAATATCTACGTTAACATCGAGCGCATCTTATATTTGATCGCGCGAATCTCGCGCACGGGCGTGTTAACGATGAAATAAATATATATACCATGAATGTGATGGCGCAAAGATAACGATTGCAAATTCAATAAACTAGTCTCGCAGATATATTCGCGTGCTAATGAGATATCACGTTTCATTGTGTAACAATAAGAAAATGTAGAGTGGTGCGGGAAGTGCGGTTATATATTCACGGATAACTGTATTGAAACTAGATCTCGTAGTATGCCAATTGCAACAATTTCCATTATGAGGTAATTACGGAAGCCAAACGTTCGCGTTTATGCATACACGATCATAAACTAGATCACAAATCTTATCAATGATACAGTTGTTAACTTCTAAACAGCCGTTGATTGACCATTGATTTGTATGTATTAATTTATTAACATGAATCAATTGATTAATTTAAATATTGATAAGTTATTGTAATAATATATTAACAATTAATTACGAATTTATAATATAAATTCATTAATATTAATGATTTCATCAAATATCTACGTTTCTTGGAAATCGTAAGCCGTGACGGTATTTAATAATTTCCGAAATAAACGATTGTAGCGTTTCTACAATTCTGGATCAATTTATTGTTAAAACCCGAAGGAGTTTCTCTGTAAATTCGTTTGGGGCGCCCAATCTCGAAACGAAATCGACTCTCCTTCGTATCTTTTGATCTTTTTTACTCGTCTCGATATGTAACACGGTCATGACTTCCCGGAAAAACCGAGGCAGTTGTTCCCATGCAATTTGGAGAAACGCTGTTAATAAAGGGAGAGAAATGAACATGAGGCATTAAGTCGCGTGTTAATCGTCGGACGGTACCGGTCGTGACAGCCGGATGACGGTGGCGATTTATCGCGGCACGCGGGTTTGTAAGCTGGGCAGGTCGACGACGTACGCACATACTTGTCCGCTTTCTTGTTCTACTTGCACCTGCGCCTGATCAGGTTCACGGACTTTCTGGATAGAAAAGTATACGGCGTGCGCGGAAGCGTGTGCGTGTGCGTGTAATCGAAATCACGGTCCGCTACGATCGTACGAAGCTCAAGTAAGCGCGGTTCTTCTCTTTCTATCGGTCCGCCGAATTTCCAGCACGAACGTGTCTTAATCATGCATAGGTCGGGGCGAGCCAATTAGTCCGTGAATCTCTCGGCACACAACACACGTCTGCTTGCTATCTCCTACGTTGTTATTCTTACTTTATCGAAATTTTACTCTATTTTCATTTTACTGTACGCTTTCTTGTGCTCTATTAATCTTCTCGAGTATATAAATGGGTTAGTTAGAAATACGATTACAAATTTCATGAAACGCGATACGCGACGCTTCTAGCATCTACCGAAAAATAACTTTCACGAGAAATCGTTAACCTTAATAAACGAAACCCAGTTTTCATGATAAATCGTTAATCTTATGAAGAAGTGTCTTCACTTCTTGATAAGTTTGAACTTATTAAAGCAACCTGTATTTAAAGTCAATGAATAGTATCACTACAATCTAATGCGATATAAAAAGAGCTTCACTCATTGAAGCTATAAAAAAAAATCTTGACACTAAATAAAAATTCCTAATTTTGTTTTTATTATAAAAAATGAATATACGAAATTGAGGGAAGGATGAAAAATGCAATTCAAGTAGTTCATAATTTTTGCGCGAATACTACAATTTTATATATCAAAGGCAATTCAAATCGATTTAAATTTATCTTCTTTTTTTACAAACGGGACGCGCCATGCTCGAAGGACACGCCGCTGTTGCAGCAGAAGACGGGAGACAGATTTCACTTTTCCATTGTCGTCCGCCAGACGACAAATTGTTCGCAATTGGACAACGTACTTTCACCGAATCGCGTGTGCAGAACGAGCATCTTAATTGTCACGGATGTGACGCCTCTCGCATTCGTCCGCGATCTCGATTTCAGAGGTTCCGCTTTAATCGCGCGCATTTTGCGCAATAACGCTATTGGCAGTGCCGTTTAATAGGTTGAGTGCTACGGCGGATACCGGTGTCCGATATTTTACGCCGACGGTATTTTTATCTCCTTCACGTTGCGTGCACGTGAGAGCTCGCTAATATCAGCTTTCGAGGCAAAAATGTTAGATGCTTTTTTTAAATTCGGGCATTGATTTCGTACCTGGTAGTCTTATTAATATATATAATTGTATATCTAAAGAAGATATTACACATATATTGATTTTATGACATTTTCTTCACTGTTAAATTCATAGGGTCAAATTGTACTCAATTTGAGTAATTTTTAACCATGCCTTTAGGCGACCTATAGCCTTTAGGCCACTGATCATACTATCAGTTTTCGAATAAAAATTCTCCGCAGATACTGTAATATATATTATTTTTATTTTGTAGAAATATTGTGTGTGTGTGTGAACAATTTAAAAAGGTTTAATTTATGTCATTTTCTATTTATGAGATACTCATATTTTTCGTTTATCTACTAACAAGTTTGTAGTGCCATAAATCTTTAGATTTTAAATTTATATTTAAATTGTTATAAAGATGCATACTCTCTAAATCTGAATCAGTGATGAATAGTCACTGATTCAGCAGTACTGTTCACTGATTCAGATTTAGAGAGTATATATTATAACGTCTCTTTAGTTTCTACTTAATTATATAATACTAAAGGAAGGTTATAAACGATAAAAATTCGAGCAAGAAATTTTAGATGTTAATTTAAAATTAAAATTTAATAAAAATATGTAACATTTACGTTTCGACCTACTTGGTCTTCATCAGAACGTTCTAATCGATAAAATTACATTGATAAATTATGCAAAATAAATATAAAAGATTGAGAGAGACAATGGCTGATGGTCAATTTTAAAAAGTCGCATTACAATAAAAGAGAAAAAAGAGTTATAACAATTAGTCTGTCACGATACTTCACATAGACGAGACGCCTTCGGCTGATCGAGACTTCTTTCCTTTTTCTTTTCACGTGATATAACCACTTCTCGATCAATAAGTCGGTTCTCACATTACTTTTGACTTTTTTAAATTTGTAACTTTAATTTCGTGCTTGTCCAACGACGAAAATTGTTGTAACTCTTTTATTGTAATGCGACTTTTTAAAATTGACCATCAGCCATTGTCTCTCTCAATCTTTTATATCTATTTTGCGTAATTTATCAATGTAATTTTATCGTCTTATCAATTAGAACGTTCTGATGAAGACCGAGTAGGTCGAAACGTAAATGTTACATACAGTTATATATATAGATACATATTTTTATTAAATTTTAATTTTAAACTAACATCTAAAATTTCTTGCTCGAATTTTGGCCGTTTAACCTTCCTTTAGCTTTACTATTATCGAACGTATGTATCTTGTTTTTATTGTTTATAGAATACTCTTTTATAATGCTAATACTAATGACTACAAATAACAGGCGTAACATGTCTGCTGAGTTTTTTAAAATCCTACCATTAACTTTGCTGTATTAATCGAGGTATTAATATTATTATTCATTTTCTTTTCTTATTGTCTTAAAATCTTAAGTTCGCCATCCAGCACTTCAAAGACACTTTGACGGCAACACTTAAATTGTAAAGCAATATTTTTTATTTGAGAATGGATTTTAATCGCGCGCTAATTTGCCTGCCGGCATTAATTCTTTAACTCTTACTTTCCTCGTGTAGCAATTTGATTGCTTTTTTTTTGTGAACAGTAATATAGCAACGCAGAACTGCAACTAAAGCACTTCATCTCAAATTTATTGTTGGTCTGGGAATTAATAAATGTTAATATAAAATATTTTTTGAGCCTTGATAAAGGCACCAAAAAAATTGCAATAAGCTGCGCAATTTTAATTGGGTTATATTGAAAAAACGGTAGCTGAAAATAAAGAACGCTGTTTTCGTTGTATTGTGTATTATTCGCTAAATAAAATTGAAATTTGTGTTTTAATAAAATTATATATTTAATAAAATTATATATATATATATATATATATATATATATATATATAAATTACATATATTATATAAATAAATTTTTCATACACGGTAAAAAATATTTTGTATTTGTATTGAAATCTATCCGAGTAGAAATTTTTGTGTTAAATTTGTAACATACACTTGTGTAATGTAATATATTGTCATTGTGTTATTTTGACTTTTCCACGTTAAATACTCACCGTTTCTAAGAGTTAAAATAACATTTTTATGTTAATGCAGGAATTCTTGGTGACATATATTTTATGTTAAAATGAACAGATAAGTTGTGTTACTTTCCTCTCTATAAGTTTTCATCTGTTAAAAATCGACATGTTTCTTATATTGTATATTATAAAGAGATATTTTGTCTCCTGTAAGCAAAGAAAAGAAGAAGGAATAACATTTAATGTAAGAATATCATTTTATTTTAATCAAATTTAACACTATAAATATATTAATTTAACATAAACTTTGCTTTCAGAGCAGATAGGTCCATGTTACAATTTTGTGTTAATTTTTCATATATTACTTGTTATTTATTAACGTATTTGTCGCCTGTTAAATTAACGTAAAAATAAAAATGGATAAATTGACATGTAAAATGTGTTAAATTTAACACGAAATTTTTTACTGTGTATAATTATTTAATTGCAATACTCTCTTGTTACGATCAATCCACCATTTTACCAACGCCGCGGAGTTACGCGGGATTAAATTTAATCAGCATTGCTGCGGAATAAAATTTTAATCATGCGAGAAGAGTCATCGACACGAACGTTGCGGGGATTAACCGTGGATAAAAGTTAGCGCAGAAGTTGCGTGATTGCTCGTCACCGGCACCGTCGCCGAATTCGCCGCCACGCTGCTGCCGTGACGTTTCGCGCACTTGATGCATCGCCGTTTCATAGTGCCGACGCGCGCACAGCGGTTTTTGTTCCTCTTTAATTAAAATCCCGGCCGACGAGTTTTATTCCGCGAAAGTGCACGCGCCCGCCGCGGTTCTCAGCCTGGTTCGCACGCGCGCTTTTGTGCGCCATGTGTGTATTGCCGCGGCATTAATCGCTCTTAATTAGATCGCGCGATTCATCATCGTCTTCCCGCGCCCGCGATACCTCGAAAAAACATTGACGATTTAGGTTTTAGGATTACCTAAAGCGGGCAATCTGTAAGTTAAATCCGCGTAGAGCGTTGGAATTTGTAATGCAATTTATCCCGCTCTATGCAGATCTTTTGTTTCTTTAAAGTACCGTTATTGTATAAAATTAAATCAGGCAAGAAGAGCAATCACATTATCGTCTTCGATCCCGAAATAATCTTGTTTTCGCTCCAATTGCCTAATTTTTTTTTTAATTTTTACACAATTCTCTTCATCGAAAGTAAATTCTCGATTTAACGACAAGAGAACTAGTATAATAGTAGAAATAATTCATTGTTTGCAAATTTATAAATTGCCGTTAATATTATAATATAGATAATATTAGCACCTTGAACTAGAGCAATCAATGGCTTTCATTTTACTTGTTTAAAGATAAGCGTTCTATATATATTATATATCATATTCTACCTTCTACTTCTCTAAGCCACTGGCGCGGTCGTTCCAGTTTTATATTACCGATACGCATCACTGCTACATACATACACGTATAATTATTTATATTAACATTCAATTTTTGGTGCTAATTCGTAACTAAGTCACGGTTAACGGGAATTGCTTCGTTATACGCTTGGAATGCAATTAGATCTCTAGTTTTGCAAATTGCCGCGCTCGACGAATCGTTACGTGGCCGAATGAAAAGCGCGGCGGTTATATCATTTCGCGGGAACGTGAGTTAACGTCGCTGAATTCTTCGCGATTGCTTCGCGACTTTGAATGCCCGACTTCAATGCCCCGCCGAGCGTTCCGCGTAATAGCCTTATCGAAACGTATATGCGACATGTAGGTACCACCGCGGTCGTCTACGTTAACTGACCCGGCCTACTTTTTCGCCACCATATACAGGCGAAGAGACATCGCTTGTGTTACACGACTCGGAAGTTTCTCCCCGTGAAAATTCGTTATCTTACTTTTGATACCGAGCCGTGTCGAAACCACACCACCACGTGGACCCGCAGAATCGCCATGCTTTCTAAACGAGAGAAAGTCACCGAATTTGTCATTCTTCGTACCGCCCGTGGATCAAATTTTCTTCGTAATTACAATATCTTCCGAGCAGAAACGAGTCGTTAGTCATTTTCATTGTATCTCTGCATCATGCGTCGATTGCGTCTTTTGCACAGAAATTTTATATTTCTTCAAAATATTATGTACCTATTATTCGTGTCTGTATATACATTATAAGTGAATCAACATTGTTAAATGTTGAGTTAGATAACATTTTGTTATTTTTAATTAACATGTGCGTGAGAATTTATTATTTTAAAACAAAATAGTATTATTTTAACTCTATTGGTTTAGTCAAACTAACATTGTTTTAGTTAAATTAACTCCGTATTGAGTAGGAGCAGTGGTAAACCTTTTTAAATTGTTCACACACACACAATATTTCTACAAAATAAAAATAATATATATTACAGTATCTGCGGAGAATTTTTATTCGAAAACTGATAGTATGATCTTCTCAAACGCGAGAAAGATCCTATCAGACGGATAAAACGCAATTAAAGTTACACAGTACAATGTAAAGCGGTATCTCGCGATTACAGAATCGTAATCGATGGTTAAACTGAAATGACATGGGGAAGACCGGTAACGATTTCAAATTACAAGATCGCTAAGCTAGCTGCCGGAACAAGCAATGGGAAGCTTCGTGGTCATCCACAAGATTGCACGTTTGTTAAGAGTCGTAAATACAGGGAATGCTTCATTCCTATTCATTACGACTTGTCAATGGCAGTCTGACAAGGTCTAAGAGAGAGAAAACTTTTATTTCTATTCCATTATTTTTCAACTACATATTTTTAATCTAATTTTGTTATGTTCCCGTGGAATTCTCGTATTTAAAAGATGTAAAATATTATATATATTATAACGTCGCAAATGGTAGGCAAATCAGAATTCAGAAAACACGTTTTTTTTTTTCGTTTCTGTTTATCGCTTTTTTGGAAACGGTGCAGCTACAATCGTATTAGTTTTCACACATCGCAATGTACTTCAGCACATATATCTTGGATTGCTTTCTATCTTATATCACGTATAGCATTAGAAGAAATAAGAACCTTGGGAAACAAGGATCGAAAATATCACGACTTTAAGTCGCGCGAACTACAGAGTAGATGCATTAGTTTCTTTCTACGGATAAACCGTAGGAATTTCCACAGCCTTATTCAAAAGTTCATCATGAAAGTAACGATACCTTTAAAGATCTTTGAAATTCCGTCGAAACTGTGAAAAGGGTTTATTTGCCTCACAGTGATAGAAAAAGTCACTTTCGTTCGGAATTAACTCGATCATGCGTCATTAATATCTATTTCTACCAATGTAGATTAACTTTAATCTCGGTTTAACTTACTTTTTATCTTTTTTTAATTTTAAAACTAAGAAATGGACATAAAAGAATTAGTTTTGGGAAAAAGGAAGATATAAACTACGCTTAATATTTTATTTCGGTAATATCCTGAAATTTTTTTAGTTATCCTTATATTAAAACTTGTCTATTTATGAAATTAAAAGGTTGACTAATTATTTAGGAAGAATTATATATCGTCACGTTTGTATGTGTTTCAAATCCGCTTTGTACGAGTTAATAATTGATAAATAAATAAAATATTTATTTAATCCGTAGAATTCGAAGCGCTCGGACTAAATATGCGATACACGCAACGCAAACGGTGTGAATTCGAAACGAAACAGCCACAAAGGACTTTTCGAATAGCCTTGCCAAGATTCTTCTCAAGGAAACTGGCAATGTTACTGCGATCGTCCGATACGAATGATATAAAACTGGTACCCACCTTGCACTATACACCGCGTTATTCGGAATGAAGAAAGAGAGGGAAATAAATAGAGGAGGCAGCGGGAGAAAGAGAGAGACGAGAAAGATGATGCGGGTAAAAGAAAAAGCGTGAGAAGCGGAGAGAGGTGGGAGGACGAGAGGAAGGTAACTGATGAACGATGAAGAGAGAGAAGGAAGAAGAAGTGAAGATATAGCGGGGAACAGAAGAAGAGAGAGTACCGTCTAGAGAGTATAGTTGAAAGAGGGCATTGCGTCCGGCGCAGTGACCTACTATCTTCGGTTCGACGGCTCGGCTATGTAGTCAGCGCGGTGTTAGAGTGTGTGGCGTACACACGGATGAACATGCACGACAGGGGTATAACAGGTACGCGCGAGGCGTAAATGTGGATGCGCCCGGCCGCGTATTTCCTCCTACTTTATCTTCCGCCGTCCGACGGTTGTGCATTCGGCGTTATTATATCGGCTGGTTATTCCGCTGTCACACGCTGCTGCGCGAAAGGAAACACGTAAATTATAGCGTGTTACACCCTCCCGCGGCGGCCCGCCCGACGCGGCTCACCGCGCGTCTCCGTTTGTTCGTCTTCTCTTCGATAAATCGAAATATCGAAGTCAATTACAAATTGCGACGGCCGCGGTTTACGCGCTAGTTTCCTCGCAAAACGCGACTCTCGTTCGGTTCTCACCCACGTTTTCTCCCATCGGTTATTATGTTAAACGTCGTTACGCTCAACGTCTCTCTCCCCCCATTTACGGTGTCTTGTTGCCGGGAACGACTGCATATAATGCGGGGTAAATAATACAAGTAAACGAAACGAGCACAGAGATTTTGATCTCCGCATGGCCACGAAACGAAACGAATATGCAGAGATTTCTTTATACCTTTGTGTTTCAAAAATTAAGTATATGTCACTTGGCGCGAAGCTTGCCAGAGACATTCTTTATTTTTTATCAGAGTTGATGCTAACACGAACTGTCACGATTAATTAAACTATTAATGCTCCGTGAAATCAATTTTTTACGCAGGAGCAGCGCGTAAAGAAATAGTGCTATAAAGATGAAAACCGCAAAGCAAGAGCGTTCACAAGAATACCAATAAAACACTTCAAAGAATACATACTAATCTCCTTTCTGTTTATATACTGCTTTTTTGACAAACGTGACCCACGTGAAGATAGAATATAAAAATATACGATGTACATATAATTATTACAAGCAAAATCGCACGAAGTAATTGCCCTATCGTTGATAAGAATAACTTTTTTTCAAAAATCGCTAATTTAGTTCCCACGCGGAGAAGTGAATTCCCACGTAAGCAGAAACAATTACCAGACGATCATCAACATTCGTTAACGAACGTCCCCGCGAGCGTATCCGTATTTACCGATTATACGACGCGGTCAAGCCCGCTTCATTCAAGACTTTTGCCTCGGAAGGCATCGGCGCGCCGCGTCGCAGCGATATATGTGGCACAGGCAAGAGCCCGCGGCTACGGTGATTCCTCTTAAGCATTAACTTAACGTTGTGTTGATTCTCGGCCAGCGGCACGTGCACACGTCGCATAGCGGTCCCGGAGATACGCCGAACATCAATGAAGTATCACTTTTTGCCGGGGACCGGATGAATTTTTTAACGGTTACATCAGTTTTTTTAACGGTCGTCGAGATGTCGACCGTCCTCGAGTGTCTCCGAATTACTCCGGGATCGCCGATCCCTTACCAATTAGCAAATTTCTACGCGTTGGATGACGTCCCCCTAATTTGGAGATGATAAGAGATTCGAGGATTCTCGGATAAGAGATTCGAGAATGCTTGGTAAAGGCAAAGTGAAGTTTTTCGATAAAAAGAAGAATGTCTTACGAGCTCGATAAATGCCGGGAATATTTGCGAATTCTTTCAGTTTGAAATATCACCCGCGAGAAGAGTCGTTTATCCGGAAAATAAACGTCGCATAGAAATTCCCGTAATTATCTATTATCAGCAAAATTCATTATATTGTCTACGATGTGTATGCGCCTCAACTCGCGACAGATTTAATCAATATTGAGAGCGTGCGAGGCCGACGTGTTGCGGGCTATAATTATGGGACGCTGGACACCGCGTCGCACGCCGGTAATTCTATTTCTAAACGTAAAATAATTCGCAAAACGTCACAAAACGCGCGTACGATACAATGTACACACTACAGGTGCGTAAATAACTTCACCCATTTTACGCGGCGCGGCATAACGGTTACCGTATTAACGACCTGTCTGTCACTTTTCGAAGGAGGGGGAGAGAATACTCGCTCTAACCGCGAGTAGTAATCTTCGTTGTTTCAACTGAGAATTATTGCGCAGTGAAATTACAATGTCGATCGTCGTGGCATGCAAATTTGTACCGTGGGGTATTATGAACGGACGTATCGCGCGATGCACGTACACGGGAAGAATGCAGAGTGATCGGCCTCTCGCGGAGTTAGAAAATTGACAATGTGCTCTCGCGAGATTGATTCGATTTATTTGCGGGATGAATTCGCGAAACGCGTACATTGCACGTCAATCGTGTATGCTCATTTATTTGGAAAAAAAGGAGATTAAATGAATAATTAAATAAATAAATTGAGGTGAATAAATTATTAATTAACTGCACTGTTAAAGATTTGAAAGCTCTTTTATTCTTTTTATAAAGGACAAGCTGAGAAAAGGGATAAGAGAGAAAGAGTCAAAAGGCCGAAATTTTTATAACATTGCTTCATGCCCAACTTATCTACAATTGTTGTTAATATACGAGAAAGCGATTTAATTCTATGATTAATTTTTGAGAAAGTAACTTGACTCACGGCCAATAGTAAGGGCAGCGATAAGAGAAAGGCCGTCTTCCGTATATTCCGCCACGTCCTCTCCATTATGTGCGTGTCCTCTCTGTAATAGAAAGAAAAAAAAACCTGAAAAATTGATAGCCACATTATCGTGAGCCTCGTAATCTATCGATCCCCAAAGAGGATAAATTTCCGAATGGTTTTTGGTTTCATCACTCATAACATGAGTACAGTGGTACGACGTTATTTGTTAAAATAGATGGACTTAATAACATATACGGTATAAGTATTGTCGATTAAATAAGATCTTAATAGTCATCGATTAAGAATGCAAGAGTGACAACGCGATCAAAGCATAATTGTCAATTTTATCGCCGGTCGGATGATCGCCGAGTGGCACACATATATACTTGTCAATGACTGCACGAAAAACATTACGCAATGAACCGTCACATCTCAGAACACGGAACTTACAATTAGAAGTGTTCCCAAAATCTATTTAATCTTAAAAACAAATTTCCACTCGCGCAACACCGCGTGAAGTCACCATACACATCCTAGACCTTACAATCCCTCAAAGTATTCAATAATCACAATCGGCAACGACGGGGAGGCAATTAAATTTTATTTCACGGTCCGCGATGTTCGCGTTGCTCGTCCGTTCGTTGAAATCCAAATTAACATCCCGTAATCCTGACATAATTCGCGACGAAGAATTCGCAAGTGCAACAAGTGCACCGGATCAACTCGTCAGACAATATCTCTCGCGAACATACGCGAATGCACGCGCGACTGCGACAGCTCCCCGCGGAATGCGGAACCGCATTCGGGACCGGTCTCGCGGAAGAAGGACATTAATCGATGCACCTCGTTGCGTGTACTTCCGGTTCTTGGGGCGCCTCGTTCTACCCGAAGAAACCCGCGCGATCACTCGGACGATCCCCCCGCGAAAAAACCACCTGGCTATTCCCCCTTTAACGAACTCACGAATGCACCGACCGCAACGGGAAGGCTCCGACAACTCGCGTCAGTTGGTCCTCATCGGGTCCTGCTGCGCGCTTGCTTTTTTTGCTTCCCTCGGAGTCCTTTTTTATTTTTTATTTTTTTTATTACTTTTTACCGTCGTGCTCTCGCCAGTGCGACCGCAAGGATTCGACGGGCCCAGAGGTGATTTTCCTGGCCGACGGGGATCGACTGAAGGTGCGAGCCACACTCGTCTCGGCCACGAGCCACGTCCCAGTGACCTACTGAAGATCTCGATCGCGCTCGTCCGTCGCCCCTCTCGCCCTCCCGCTTGAACACACGACGTAAGGCCCAAACAGGCCCACCGTCGACGGCATTGCTCTCCCACCATCGCGCCCCACGATCGTCCCTACTCTTTTTTTTTCGCTCGCGTTCCTCTCCCTCTTTCTCTCTTCTTCCAAGAGCGGTAGGGACAGCTGAAAGACGGCACAGGTGAAAGACAGGCGCGGGAACGAGATATCCGCGTCACGCGCGTCTCAAGTTTTCAGTTAAAGAGAAAAAAGGATTTTTCGATGAAAAGGTTAAAATTAGAAACGCCGTAACGAGAAAGTGACGTAAGTGATGCGCGCTGCAACGTACAACGCCTCTTCCACTGCGAATCGCGCGATAACGAGTTCTGCAGCAGCAACGCGCGTATAACTCGCTTCCGTATGTAAACCGTAACCGGAGCGCGCGACAGCCGCGCGAAGATTACGCGCGAAATTTTGGAGCGTCCGCGCCGCGAGGGTACTCCAAATTCGCGCGACGCTAACGAGCGACGCAGCGAGCATCGGTCTTTGGCGTCGCGATCGAAAATTTCTTCGTCAACTTTTTTTTTCTAGACAGCGGAATTTCCGGGACGCGAACCGTCCGTCGTCGCAACGGGGAAGAGGAAGACGAAGCTGCTCTCGTCTGGAATACTCTTGGCTCGTGACTCGAATAACACGACGTATCGCGAGATCCCGATGGAAAACGGAGCGTATTATATACGCCGCGCTGCGAACTGGCTCCAATTTCAAAAAATCGCGCACGGAGGAAATCGCGGAAGTCCCCCTCGTTGAAACGCTTCCCCCGTTTGAGAATTGAGTCACGACACACGAACGATTGCTGATCTTTCCTAAGTCCAATTTCGCGAATCGTCCTCCGGACGGCCGTCATATATCCGGCGTCGGGAGTAAAAGGCCGCGCGAGCAATGCACAAGATTTCGTAATACTCGCGCGGAATACGGAAGCGACTTGCGCCGCGCGTTTGTCGCAACTTCTTCAAGAACGGATTTTCCCTGGTAATAAAGGCCTTACTTAGCTTGATTCGCGCGATTTCTAACTAGCTAAAAAAAAAATATCAAAAGATGCGATACCGTTCAATAAATGATCGAACAAGTAGAACAAATGACCGATCACTTATAAATACTAGGACTGTTAGTCCTCGACAGCTTCGAAAACTATATTTGCGACATAATTGCAACATTAGAAATTTTATACGGATTTTGTCACATAATTTTATAAATGTGTGCCTTATTGCGGTACTATTACTATTATATTAAATTAATAATTCTATAATTTTTTTATTCTTCGAAGCTCCGAAGTTCGAATATCGAAGCCTTCGAAGCAACAGCCCTAAATAATGAATACCCGGATATGTGCGCTTACCTCGCGGACCCGCGCATTCGCTCACTCGCATTGTTCGGCGCTTTCGTTTTCATTTCTCGAAATCTTCCGCGAGAGCACTGCGCTCGCGCCTGCATTTGCGTAATGCCACGACCGATAAGAACGAAACTCGAAAGCCAACCGGACAGCAATGGGTCTGACCTAGATTTCTCACCCGCATGGTGCTAACTCGTCCATCCGGAAATGGCTTATGGTAGCCGGCGTACGTACGCCGAGGGATAACGATACGGTAGATAATACGCGAAAGTGCGAGTGAACGCGTTCTCTTTTGCGGTAAGTACGCTCCTCTTTTTTTTTCTTTTTCTCCAACGTTTGATTTCCCGAGCGCGAAGATTACGCTGCCGGCGCGTATATTTCCGGTAGGTGGATCTTCTCGTGCATTTTTATTCCGTCTCAGCACTTTTGAGGCTCATTCAATGTCTTCGCGAAGACATTTTAATATTCTGTAATATCACATTTTATCGAACGTCATATGTCAAATTAAAGTAATTGAATTTCTAATAACGCGATGAGTGATGTGTTATCGAGATATATCGTATTAATATCACTCGAACGTAAATTTATTCTAATAATTTGACTTGAACGAAAAGTGCTCTTATAATTAGTACTGGCGTAATTCCACATCCGAGTGCGAGACCGTTATGACAGGTGGAATTATAGCAGGTGGAATCTAATGACGTTATTTCATGTTGGATCATGTTTCACGCGTATAGTTCCTTTCGAAGAATTAAATCGGTATTCGAAAATTCCTCTGTGGATGAGGTTGCACCCTCCCTTGTTTTTTTTTACCTGAAAGGGAGGCCTGGCGAGCCTTCATTCATCGAATTTTTTCACCTCGATTATTCTTTCCCCTTTTTTAGCCATCCGGGTTAGCCCTTTATCTCCGCCAGAGCGTACGAGGTCCCTTGTGCGTTTGATTGATGCCAAAAGGTAACCATACCGAATACACCGTATTAAAAGCTCCGAAAGTGTCGACGCGACTTGCCACGAAACGTTCGAGAAAAGAAAAAGATAATCCACAGATGGTTTCCGGCAAGTCACTGCGAAGCGACGCGCTTTGCTTCTTGGACCATATCTGGTTTGGACGGCTCGCCCGTCGTGCTATCACGAGCTCGTACAAATTTAGTCGACACCCCGCTAAATCTTCATCGTCTGTTTGAGGGCAATAGTTACTCCGTCGAACACGATTCAGGGCTAAATTCAATCAAGCAATTATATTAATACTTGAATTTCCTCGACTGAAAAGTTGAATCAGAGACGCGACATTTCAGAGTCAACCGAACTAGCACGGATATTTAATGTGATTACCTACAGCGAGATGTGTATTTTTGTAGCCTTAATCCTAAATGACCTAAATGATTAATTTAACGACGATTATTTGACACGGAGAGCTTTTTCTGAATTATTGCTTTCTCATGATAAAATTATTTTATTTCTAATAATATTCATCTATGACATCCACCAAAAATAATATTTATGATTCATAAATTTAATTTTTAAAAGCAATTTTAATATTTAAAATTCTTTAAGAATATATTTTCTTCAATCAAAATGTTACTTTGAATCTAAATCCTAAATGATTAATTTAACAATAATTATTAAACTCGGGGAACTTTAGTCTGAATTATTTTTTCATTATATATAAAATCATTTTGTTTCTAATGGTATAAACACATTATTTATACATACCACCCATTTATTAAAAAATGATATTTATGCGTATATTTTATTATAAAAAGCAATTTTGTATCTAAAATTTTTGAAAAACGTGTCCTCAATAATCAAGATGTTATTTTAGGAGAAAAGATTTCATATTTTCCACGCGTATAATTCTCGTATATATTATATTTCTAATAACATATCCAGGAGAAAGTCGGGCGTGATTATCATGGGCATCGCGTACAATGCACGTGAGCAACGAAACGAAAATTCGGACAGACTCGCTGATGTCCCAAAAAGGTGTATCGATAGAAAGGCGGGCTATTAAGAGAAAGCGGCCTCGAAAATTAATCACCGGGCCGACTTCGTTGGTGTCCTATCGAAAATCGTGGAGAGAGTCCAGCGAGACGATCTATTCCAAATACAAACTAGACTCTAAGAATCTCGTTCCGGAGACCCAAATTCGCCGGTGTGACGAGGATCTTCCGCAGAGAAAAGGAGAGGACTGCCTACTTACGCGCGCTATAAAATCCGGTATTTACGTGTACTCCGGCATTTACATATGCATACAGACATAAGCGCCCGTGACTCTCGAGAAACCGTACAATCTGACAGTCCGAGGAATAGCCAAACGAAAAGAGATATTAAAGAAAGGAGGGGGGAGAGAGAAAGAGAGAAAGAAAGAACGACATTTGTATGTAGAATCTAAAAACGTACGTATGCGAGTGAGAGAATCCTGTTTTCAAGTACGTGACGTAAAGACGGTTCGCCGACGTAGAATCCAGATTCATAAGCGGGTTTTTAATTTTAGAAAGCAATCCCCCGTAAAATGATAACCCGAGAAGTGATAAGCAAAGTATATAGCGCAGTATATGGTATAGTATCATAGAGTAAATCAGAAATACTTTTATTTCATTTTGTTTAATTGGTAATACCATGTTACGTAGCTAAATATATATATGCATATCATTTATCTGATTACATATAATGAGGTTTCATCGCATGATACGAGGGCACGAGGCGATAGATAGAAAAAGCAAAATGACAAAGATGCGATGAATTATATAAATGTGCTCGAAATAACACGAAAAACACGAGAAAGCGATCAGGTGTAGCGCGACCTCATTTCTTATCAGCGGCGCATAATTACTGTTGATTTCTTTTTGCTAATCAGAAGACTGATTACATAATCACGTCTAATCGAGGGAAGAAAGAAACTTCCGCAAACATCACGCACTTTGCGGTTTGCATACCAAATTTATTTCAATAACACTTTCGCGTAACAAAATCATAGTTAATCCACATGCACATTTAACAAAATGTTACATGATTCCAATTCGCTTCCCTCATATCCTCAGTTATAATCGATTCTCCCAATTTTCATTAACTTTCTCAACATATAGCTCAAATTACTTTTCGATGTCATAATCAATGTTAACGTAGAAAATTCTTGGAAGTCTCGATAATAGAAGAATATAATTGATTGAATTGTGGTTTATATATATATAAGTTTAAGCGAACAGATGCTTAATCTGCCCACGCGTACGAACAATAAAATGTCCAAAGAGGAAACGGCGGAAACGCTCGTCTTACAGATATCCCCGCGACGAAGAAAACACACTCTTACAACGGCCAAGTTACCTCGTTACGGAAATCAGATATCCGACGATGCGCGAGCACATCAGAGAGAGTCCCCTCCTTCCGCGTTATTATTTTACCGGGCCGGCGTGGTGCAACCCTTTGTTCGCCACATATGCGTGACAGGTGTGTGCTCGTGACGTAACAGCGGTACCGTTATACCGCGAGACACACACGCCAGGTGAAACCCTATAAGAATGTGACGCGACATGGAACACCATGAGACCGCCGCGCCGCGCCGTGCGCCAAATTCAGGCGCGTTCCCGTGAAAGTGACTCGAGTGGGAAGGCGGCTCCGCGCGCGATAAACCGCAACCGCGCGCGCGATCGAGATATTTATAGCGGTACTAGATTCTTTTTGCATACGTCATATAATTCGCGAATCGTTCCTTCGAATCTCCAGCGGAGGAGCTGGGAAAGCGATGTACTTTCGAAGCGTCGTCGTTTAATTCTTCATTACTATGATTAAACTCTCGGATAGCATACTAACTGCTGCGATGACAATCTCCAGTCTAACAAGTAAATTACAATTCACGTTGACTTATTTGAAAATAACGTCAATTATATGTTTCACTTTGCCTTTAAAAAATATAATTACGTATGTAAATTATAAAAAAGAATCATTTTCTTATGATTTAAAGATACGAGTATCTATTAGAATTATATTCTAATATAACTGATAATAATTGGCAAAATTAAATTAATTTATAAATGGTAACTTTATCGACAGACTTCCTCGCTGTAATAATTTTAGTATAATTGAAATTCTCGTTCTTTCTCTCGATCGAGGTCAAATTAAATCAGTTATAGATGTTATTACTTGCCATTAAAAATAAAAAATGTAATTACGTATGAAATTATGTAAGAATTATTTCTTTCGTGATTTAAGAATATCTGTGCGTTATGTTCATAACTGATAACAATTGGTAAAGTTAAATTACTTTATAAATGATAGCTTTATCTACAGACTTAATCGTTGTAACAATTTTAGTAACGATTGAAATTTTCACACTGCATTAACTCTTTCCCTCGCTCGGCAGTCAGCGTCAATAGATTCGAGCAGAGCTCGCCAAAATTCGCAGAGGTATCTCTTACACGCACACACACACACACACACACACACACAGCTGGCCGTTGGCCGACAAATGATTTCTAGATCCGTTCCGCTGAGCGCATGAAATTGCACTCCGGTGGCCTTTCTAAGAGCGCAGGAACTATTACGATGCGTTGTGAATTTCAACGGCTAACGAGCCCCGCCGCGATCGCATAATCGCGCCCAGAAAAGCGGAAAATCATGCCGCGACAAAAGGAACTTATGAAAACCATGGTAGAAAGCATAACGGACTGCCGCACGGCTAAGGGGATCAGAGGATAAAGTTCAATCGCCTCGCGTGGCATCCTTCGAAAATTATCACCCGCCTTCTTGCCCTCCCCCCCCCCTCCCGGCTAATCAACTTTATTAGCATTAATAGCTCGCGAGAGAGTTTCGGTGCAACGAGGATATCTCGAGCTACTTGACCGTCGACTTCATTACTCGTTGGCAGATTAATCGAGATGCGTATCGATTTCGTTGGAGCGCGATGTGTGTTCGAGCATGACGTTTATATCCCATCGTGGAGTTAGAGACGCGCGGTCTCATCTCATCCTCTCTCGCCTCTTTACGAACCGGCGCGCCGTGCCGCGTCGCATAGCAGATGGCCTCCCTCTACCTACGCGCGGCCTTATTCCTGACATAGAGCCGGAGAAGGAAGGACGCGCCTCTCCGCGAGGAGAGACGCCAGTACGCTGACACACTGACTCGCTACCCCACATACCCTTTTGCCTTTTCGACGTGTGCTCGCGCGAGACCGCGCGAGGCGCGAGTGGGGGAGATGAGAAGAGAGAGAGAGAGAGAGAGAGAGAGACAGTCAAAGAGGAAGCGATTTACCTCGCGCTCTTCTCTCCAGCGACGAAGAGAAGCCGGCGATCGCGGTGTCGAAGAATTTTTGACGAAGCGCGTTTACCGAAAAGACAACACCAAAGACGTTCCAAACAAATGAAATTAAATAATTAATTAACGCGAGAGCAAGTGCCAAATTCAAAGAAAATATACAATCGTTGAGAAAGTCCAACAGAAAGCTAATTATTTAAAAAACATTACTTATACCTGCTGCTTTATTTCCTTCTTTCTAAGGCCGGTATTCATAGTCGGAACTTATATTTAAGACCGTTTTAAGTACAACCTTAAGGTGTTATGAACCAATTACAGAGTCGTATTAGCGTCTTAAGACATAACTTAAGACGGTCTTGAAATAAGAACCGACTACCAGCCTAAGGGCCGGTTGTCCCACAATCTATTGGTAAACTAACTAATAGTTCATACATATGTCTTTGTTTTTCCTTTAAATAAAACAAGGATAGACATATAATTTAACTATTAGTTAGTTTACCAACAGGTCGGAACAACCGGCTTTAAATAAAAAAAATTCCAACACGGAGAAACGGAAATGTATCGCAGCTAGTTTTTAGCGGCGATTACGATGTGAGATATCGGCGGGGCATCTGTTCGATAAGCACTGTCTCATCTGCCATCGTGTGCACCGGTCTTTACTTTCACCGTCAGAAAAGGGCGTAGTAATCGTTGTGTCCAACGAAACGTACATATACGCATACCTATATATCGCACCACTGGTTCATCAGACAGTCGTGTCACTGATCACACAATATCGACCAACACAATATCAAATGGCCACAAACCTCTTTTGCTCTTCGTGGCTCAGCCGGCAGCTCGATATAATCCTATTGGCACACACACTTGGCACTTGTGACTTCTTCCTGGCCGCGTGTCCTCCCTTATAGAGCGCTCTCTTAATTCCTCTTCTTCGCCGACGACTCCCCCACCTTGGGACCGGCCGAAACGCTCGGGAGGAAAAGATAGAGCTTTTTCCTTTTTTTTCTTTTTTTTTCTTTTACACGGTCGGAGCGCCGGAGAAAGAGGTGTTCGATTTATCAGATATTCGTTTCGTTTGAAAGACACCGGGCGACTTTGGCGAGTGCGTTAGTTGTGAGCACGCCTGAAACGACACGCGGCCTATATACTCTCCCCTCTCGGAGTCGTCGGCTTTCACCAAAAACCACCTCGGCCGCTCCGACGACGTGCTGCTCGTCGCCTAGCGGAAAAATCGAAATTCTACGTGTCGTCCCCCGCGCCGGTCTCCCGCCGTTGACCGGTTACCTTTTACGAAAAAAGAAAAAGAATAGACTCTCTAATCCGCCTTCTTCGAACGCGAGCACGAAGGAGGGAAAAACCCTTCACGTGCGTCACTCCGTCGCTTTCTTTTTTTGTTAATCACCACCGCGTCGGCGGCGGTTGTAACTCGGCCGAGGCTGAATCACGAGCTTGGAGTTCGGTATACGACCCATTCTATCTCGGTTGCATCGGCGCGACGGCGGAAGTCGAGCGCAGGCCGGATGCCAGCGAAAGTCCTCGGTTGCCCACGTTCAGGGCCACGAGGCGGCGGCCTCAGGAGCGCGGCGCTTTTATTGTGCTTGTACTTGCACTTCTCCGAGATTATTGCAATACTTATCGGAATACCGACGCGTACGGTTTTACAGCGTCAATTTCATGCATCCCGTGCGAGAAGAGAAAAATTTGTGTACTTTTGTGAAAAAAATCTGTTGGTTAAAGTTTTTGTGTGTAAAATAATCAACACATACATGTGTAGATTTAACATATGTCTGCTATATGTTGATTGAACTTAACAAATATAAAATGTAAAATTATTAAACTAATTTAAAAAATATGTTAAAATAACACAATTTGAACGTATTTATTAAATGTGTTAAAATTCACAGAAAAAGAGTGCTGATTTTATTCCATAACAGAAGTGGGGAATGATTCAACATGAGATTCAACATATGTTAATTGTACACACTAATTAACTTCAAATTACGATCAAAATTACATTTCTTTTCTGTTGAAATATTAACGGTGTCGGTGTTACCGTTTAACACATCCATGCTTTTTCTTGGACGACAAAGCTGCATCGTTTGCGCGGACACGATTGCTTTTAATTGTATATACATTTTAATGTAGGTGCTTTTAATTTAAAGTGATGCATATTCTGAAAAGTAAACATCGTTAAGATATGACGATGTTTATGAAAATGTAAACTCGGGTAAATGTTCATTAAATTGAACGTTCAATATTGGTGCCGCACGTGTTCAAGTTCCCATACGGGCGATGTTCTTTTTAGCTGTGCAGATTATTGATTTTTGGGCTTGGCCCATTTCTGTTCCCCGAGGTCTGCAGTTAACAACCGCAATTTTGTCGCTTTTTTCCCCGCTGACAAAAGCTCGTGCCATTTTGCCTTGATATTAGTTCAGCAACCGTGAAAGAATGTACAGAGTGTACCAGAAACGTTAATTAGAGGGAATATTGGAAAGCGAAAATAAAAAATTAGAAATTAATTCAATAGAATGCGTTTCTAGCAATTTGATGAGAGACTTTATCTTTTCCTCAAAATTTGGAATTAGGACGTTATACACGTTGCGGTAAGTGGGCCTTATATTTTCTGTGAATTTAACAAGCTCCAGTTCAAAATCCACTTTCTATTATCTATTTAACTTTTAATACTTTAAAAGAATAATTTAAAAAAAACTCTTTAATCTTCAATGATAAATTTGCAATTAAGGCCTCGACATTGAAACGTCGAGTTTCTTTAGTATATCTTCAGTCGAGAAGATGTCCAAGAGGTCTGGGACACCCGATGTAAAAGGCAGACGGGACGAAATTTATTTGTTGCCGTGATCTTTCCTTTCTTTGGTCAAGCTCTTGCAATGAGTCTCTACTTATGTAGGTATCTAGACAACAAAGCAAGATCCGTGTGAAAGCCGCCTCGGCGCTCTCCTGAATGGTCGCTGACGTCAGAGAGCGAGGAAAAATTGCGCAATTTCACCATTCTGGTCGACGCGGAATTTGTTCGCGCAGCTTTCTTCCGGAATTGGATCTGCTCGAGGAGACGGAACAAGAGAGAGAGAGAGAGAGAAAGAGAGAAAGAGAGGGGGGGGAGGATAAAGATAGAAAAAAAGAGAAAGAGAGAACGAGGGTGGAATGTCAATGATTCGTTTCGCAAAACACGCGGTGCATTGTCTTACTTCTGGCGATACCTATAAGGCTTTCAATTAACATCAATTAACATACATTAGTCCATTGTTTGGTCAATAACGACGGTACGCTAATATGTTAATTACCGCTGTGAGAAAGAGACAAGGATTTTACGATATTCCATTCATAATTATTGAGATCTTTAAAAGCTTGAAACGAATGTTGATTCGTCGTAGAGGACGGTAACGAGTTCTATCACGAGATACATAAGTCAAGAAAATTATATACCGTCTTATTGACTTGATTACCAAACGGGCGATAACGTTAAGTGTTATCGTAAAGATATATCGGATCATATCGGATCGTGTTAACCTCGCCGATCGATGTTGGTAAATGTTTTATGCCGGTAAAGTAGTCAGATATCATCTTGTTACTTGCTAAACGATGCCTCTCCGCTCGCAGTGACGAGTAAATTGGAGAGTTTCCTTGACCCGGATAATCAGGATTCGCGTAGCTGTGCTTAACTTACTATTATAACAGCCCGTTTACACACGTAATTCTTCCTTTGCTCACGCACGTGAGCGAGTTGCACCTACAGATGATCGAGAGAAGAAACTAGACACTTAATTATACTGTAATACGTGTTGACCTTCACCTAGGTGCCCGCGCGACGGTCGTTACCGGGCGGCGAGTGTTACTTTCCTTCCGGTATCCGTCTCACGGAAATATTTCTCGGATTCCCTCGGCCTGGTTCGTTGCCCTCGAATCCTTTTCCATCTTTACAGGCACGAGATGAAACCTCTCCTAAACTCCTGTTCTTTAATCCAACGTCGAAGGATAAGAGTCAGTTTGAAACTTTACCCCTAAGTTAACTCTTACCCTAAATTTCATAGTTACTTTAATAAGGAGAGAGGAGGAGAGAAATTCGCTCAACTTCTTTAAGATATCTCAATCTTGATTTCATTTCCATGGCGATTGAAGTAAAGTAGCAAGGATCGTTAAAGGACTTGGAATGTTAAAGCGTGGATCGTCGCGATTGAAGTTTTTGAATGGGGATAAACGAACGCGACTCTTCAGCCTTTTTGTTAACTAGTTTCCCGAAATTTAGATTTATCCAGTAACTTGCAATTAAAATACATTTTTGAAAACATTAAAGAAACTTCTTACACGGTTGGAAAATTTGTATTAAATATATATAACATAAATCACATGTCCCAAACGGTCCATTCAAATTTTTGTGTTAATTTAACATATGCACTATAGCTCGATAATAGCTCCGCGTCGCGAAAATAGTTCCCCGGAACATTTTGATCGACATAGACGACGGATTATAGATTCCGATATCTCGTAAACCGGCATTAAAACACGCGTCGGAGACATATCCCGGTTGTCTAGCGAGCGCGGCCGTGCTTTATCAAAGTATTTTACGTTTATTTCGGTCACGCTGCTACCACCGATCAAGCTTAAAGTGGACAACGTCAACTTGCAATGCAAATCTAACTTCGCCGCGTGAATGTCATTATACCCGTCGATATCCGAACGCGTAACGGCCGTCCATCGTCCGGGACGCGCGGGTGTATGTACGAGTTGGAAAACGGTCTTTTTGCAAAACGGTAACGTTGGATATCGCACGTTCGGAGGACTTTCTCCCGGGCCGTGCTCGCCGGCGCGGCTGGTATGTGTGCTCGAAGATCCGGTATTCTTGGCACACAACGTACCAGTCTGGAACAGTTACCGTAGCCTCGGGAGAGCAATTAGACTCCCTGCGATTAAAGCTCTAATCTCTCGGATATATATCCCGCGCGCGGGCGCCGCGGCCGGGCTGAAACTCGTCTTCGGATTAACCGCGGAACGCGGAACGGATACGCGGACTTACGAGACAACGTGCGCGCGTGAGATCGATGCACGTCGCGCGCCTGAATCCGTGTCTTCCTCATCTCCCGCGCGGTGCTCCAGGGCTATATTTATATCCATATCGAGCGATGCATTATACGCGATGCACATAGAACGCGAGCGAGAGAAATCCTCGATCTTTCCGCGGACGAAGAAGCTTGCGATTTTTGCGATCGCGCTTCTCTTCCTTCTTCGCGATGAAGCTAACGCTAGCCTGAACGGCTATTAAGGTAAAATGTACCAATGCCAGGACACTTAAGACCTATGTCTGAGACACCTTTATCACTTTAGTTTTTAAATAAGTATGACGCGATTTAAAGTCAAAGATAAAAATATAAATATAATAATAAAGGCCCTCACACAAGATTAAAAATCATTCGAAGAAAATGGAGCGTCGAGCCGTAACAAGGTGTTGGTATTCATATATTCTATATTTAAGTAAAAACTACAACCATTTCGGACCTTTATAGGACCATCTTCAGTGTCGCATAACAATTAAGTCATTCGGTTAAAAAGTTAATATACGTTACAAAAAAAATTAAAAATTAAATTAACGCCACAGTTGAATTGCTGAATTAGAAGTGGACCGTAATCAAAATTTGTTTCATTTTACCGTGAATTATGTTGTAGGGTCGACATTTCGGTTACGATGTTTTCTGTTAACAATAAACCGACAAAATACTCTTATTTGTAATGAGTATTTTATCAGTTTATTGTTAACAGAACACATCGTAATCGAAATGTCGACCCTACAACATAATTCACGGCAGAATGAAACAAATAATTACGGTCCACTTCTAATTCAGCGATTCAACACAGGCATTGGTACATTACATAGCAAAGTCATTTCGACTTTTATATACACAATACACGCTGTCGTATCATTAACAAATTACATCTCTCTTACAAATTAAATGGAGAATTACAGAGTTCGCGCGCGTTCAACTTCATCAACGTGATCGCCGGAAATTGGAGAAACCCTCCGGCGAGCTGGTATAATGAACGCGTGAGTAGATTGACGCCTCTCGAGGCGCCACGGGTAGATACGCGAAGGTATGCAGCCGCGCGGGTTCCGACCGATTTCTCGTCCGGTAGCACCGAAACGTATAGGAATTCGACGATCGGGTATCGAAAGGACGGTCAGACCATGTCGATTTCGATCGCGTTGCCGCTCGATCGCCCGCCCCGCCCGTCGCGTCGTCCGGCTAAGTCGAACGGAAGATTTAGTTGTGACACACTTTCGGATCACGAGGCTGCGAGGCCTCCTCGCGTATACCGCGCCCACGAGATTAACATCACGAATTGCGAAGATGCATCAGTATAGACGCGTCTCGCCGACGTAACATCATCGCGGCGACGCGAAACCGATCGCGCGACTCGCATCGGACAAGAGGCAGTCCGATTGAGCATCGATATTATGCAAAAACGGATTAACCCACATATATTGATGTGTACGATCACGTGGCCCATCTAGAAATCTCGACCAAAAAAGTGGTACGCGGAGTTTCACGATGTCAGCGTCTCAAGGTCGTGATGACGACGAGATAGAGAGACCGATTAAAACGCTCTTAAGACAAATTAGAAACCTTCTCACAGCTTGTGCCCGAATCTGCAAAAATCTCGTAGAGCTTAGTTGTTCCGAGACGCGGAAAAGCATCTCTCTCGAGATCTTATGCAAACTGAACAAAATGACGCGGGCGTTACAAAATAAATGGTTATTAACTGCATGATCGTCAAAATCGCAAAATAAATGATTGTTAATTGCAGAAATTGTGCCTGACGTGACGATGCAAAAAAAAATAAGCGGACGATCTATCCGACTTATCGCAATATCGCGTGCTAATAAAATCGATAGGTGACTTCCCATGTGGAAAGATACACGAACGTTTCGGGTTCTCGGTGTAGCGAGACGTGCGGAGAGATCGTTCGAAGTAGGTATACACACATTCGATATCGCGGCGGTAATCTGGTCACGGCCGATTATCCGCGCGCGAGAGGAAGATCTCTCGACGATTCGCCGAAGACAATCGCTTCGTGGGCGTTTATTACGGGTATATTCGCGGAGCGTGCCGATCCGGCGGTGTCTACCTGTACGCGCCCGTAATTTTGGGTCACTGAATCTGCTGACTTTCCTCCGTCGTCGTTTCACTGCCCGGGCACGACGACGCGAGGGAACAGGAACACGCGGCGTGGAGTGCGCTCGCCAAACCTTGACGAAAAGAGCCGGCCGGTAATTACGGTGAGTGCGGGATAAATCTTCGTCGCGTCCGCGCCGAGTGACACTCGTTCAAGACGCATTACGGCGCCGCGCGATTGTCACGGCAAGACGCATGCACTTGCCGACGCACTTTACTCACCTATCGTAGAGACGGAAACGTAAATAAATCTCGTGGAATAAGAACTTGACGACTTTGCCGCGCAGACGAAATTCAATCCAATGGAATAACGGTGCGCGACCTATTGAGGGGTAAAAGTTATTGGGCGAGTGCAAAATTTTGAAGAAATTCTGAACTTTGCACTTGAACTTTGCACTTATGATTGAGGACAAACAACTTACGACTTGTTATCTCCAATACTGCTTCGAATATCGAAGAAATTATTGGTTGATCCGTGGAAGCACATTCGCTCTATTAATCAAAATTAAAAACTTATTTGTTTGTATCAAATTTTGTTTCAATTCTTTTCGTTTTTTCTTAATATGTTATCAAATAAATGCAATTTATTTCAATATATAAAAATTACATGTATTAAAATATAAGAAGATTATTAAATTCTGTACATATATAAATTAAAACAACTAATTTTTTAAATTATAATTATCCTTATATTATGTTTTATCCATATGAATGGTAAAAAATTAATGGTTCTGTCAAATTTCTATCTAAAAGAAATCGCAACCATAAAAAATTTACACGTCACTAGAATAGAATACACCGCAAAGTTCTCACAGAAATTAATCACTTTTATAAAAGATTCCGAGAGAGACGTTTCTGTGTTTTGGAGCAATAAACGATTTTTTTACGCTTAGATTCAGACACGAGCTGCAGAAAAGTTTCTAATTAAGTTTTTTATAGCGTTTTAATCAAACTTGTCTCATTCTACTGTTATAAAAATAGAAAATTTCGTTCTCTTAACGCTCCGTTAACAGAGACTGCGAATAAATGCTAATAAGACTCCGTCGACGGTCGCTCATTTTTTAATTTTCTAATATTCATGGTTCGAAGGAGGATCAGGATTTCTAGGGCGATCCGTAGATTCGGGATCTTAGTGTGTCAGTGTGTCTATATGCTAATCGCCCGGCGATGAGACACGTTTAACGTTGTAATATAGCCTGACGTACACGCGCTACCTGACGTCTAGCTCCACGCATACGTATCGCGCGTGTCGTATGTAAATTGTGATACACATCAAATCCCTTGACGCGCGATCGTACCCGCGTTGAAGCTCCTCTTCGCACGACGACGGTAGAAAGTAGTTTTCATATCTCCGAGTATTCACGTCGCTGCGCTAACGTGCGCGCGATAACCATGCAATCGCGAAATGATCGCGAAAGTAGAGGAGAGCCGAGTTTGCGACTCCGCAAAAATTTGCCTTCCAGCGTGCGGAGCGGAGCCGCGCGCACCGTCGCCGTGTCGAAAAATTACATCCAATTAGCTACGTCCTAACAGTTGTCAAAAAAAAAAGCGGCTCATAAATATGGAAACATGGTAATCCGAAAGCATTTATTATGACGCCCCGTCAGTCATTTTACCACCCTGGGGTGTACCATAAAAATTTAATCTTGCCCCACAAATCGTACACTCGCGATATATACGTATTATAACCGAAAACACACATAGACGCGGCCGGCGTCATAAAATAAACCGGCTTTACTTGTACGTTTTATAGCGCAATGGTTACACGAAAAAATACACCGTAAGAAAATGGACGTCGCCTCGTAAAATAACAGAAGCGCCGAGAGACTCGCGAGAGCAGCTGCTCTCTTTCGTTTCGGTTTAAACTACTTTTCACTAAAATTAGCCATCCCCGCGGAATGGTACCATTTCACGCAGCATTCACGCGGTAATATGACTGAGGACCGGATGCGCCGGTATCGCTCTAACGCTGCCGTTTAACTAAATTTTCTCCTCCGTCTCTCCCGCGGACGCACTATGCACGCGGCTGCATGTAGGTCTGTAATTTAAAAAGGGATAGCGAGAGTCTCTAACCCGGGATTAGTGAACCCAGACCGTCGCTCAAGTCCACGAATCCACGGCGGAGGATGGTATTTAGCAAAGTAGGTATCTATGCCTGCCTGCCTGGCCTGCCTGCCTGCCTGCCTGCCTGCCGTATGCATCTCACGGCTCGCCACGGTGAAATGTTAGAGGCACTCTTATCGCGCCGTGAATTGTAATTCTCGCGGGTTGCACAATACCGTCGCGTTTCGTCGTGTCATCCCGTTAATCCGTATTAATCGAAAACTCTTTCTTTTCGTTCAATTACGCGCGAAACCTGACTTAATTATAAATAACTGGCACACGATCGATGTTTTCGACTGTTATAAATTTCTCTTTTTTTTTTGCGGTAACTTCTGACAGATTTCAGATAAGCTTAATTGATTTCTTTTCGTATGGACTATGGACGTGAGGCTTTAGCCTACAAAATATAAGCATGCATGACGACCTAAACGTGCGAACTGGTAACCCGATCAGAAATTCCTAAAGAAGAATTAGTCATCATCGGCGCGATTGTTTCAATCGCGTCAAAGTAGCTCGAGCGTACTAAAAACCGCGCACTTTCTCTCCGAGAGGAAGGCGTCGCGTTATTCATCGATTAGAAATGGAAAAACGATTCATTGGCCGATTATACCATTGCCGATTACGTTGACGTCACTAAAAAGTCTCGCTCCATTTTCGCTTTTCTAATATCGACGCGATGACGACGTCTCGTTAAAACCAGTCGACACGCTCACTTTCACCACCCACACGCGTCAATTTTCTGTACCGGCGCGGCCGGCCGCGAGACCGCCCACCGTCACGCATTTGCGTGACAATGATTCACCGTCGCGCAACCCCGTTTTGGCTCGCGGATGAAATGTATCTTCTCTCGCGTTCCCGTATCTCACCCACTTCCCGTTCGCCGTAAAGGTCGTCGGCGGAGGTAAAAACGCACCGGGAGATTTTAAATCCAGGTCGTGTCGTTTCTCATCGGAAATTATCGCGAGACAAAGTTAATCCCTTTTACGGACCGTCCCATTCTTTCGGGAGCTTAATCAGCGTATACCGCCCTTCATTTCTCGCACCTTCATAATTCAGGAAACATTCCGGCTAATCCTCTGTCCGGGTGCTTTTTTCACGGAGAAATCGCATATATTGGTTAAATAATCCGTTCACGAAAGTATAAAACGGCGCGTTATAATACTTTCGGTATGTATTTTTAATCCGAGCATGAACGAGTGAAAGGGAAGATAATTCGTCGCTATTTTCATATACCGCCTTTCGCATGACAATATCTATAAGCGGGGAGCTACACCGCTTGCTTTCACTTTTCACTTTTATCGCTTCGCCTCTTGCACGTCGACGACACGCGACCACCGCGCCGGATGTCCGGATATAGAATGACGTCAATGAAAGTTTACGGTTACGAAATTATTTCTCGAAAGTCCTGCGAGACGCAGGCCTGCGGTAATCCGGGTAATCGAAATCTACGTCACGCGGCTATGAATTAACACAATCAATGGAAGCTGTGCAACGTTCCTGCTCTCGGGACTCAAATCGCTCGGGGCTGATATTCCGTGACGCAAATGTGTAAATAACGCGCGGATAATAAGGTAAATGTACCAATGTCCGGACAGTCAGTGGACACGTACCTATGTCTGGCTATCTTTATCATTTTAGTCTTTTAAATAAGTATAACGCGAACTAACGTTTCGATATTGATGACTAAAGTATCAAAATACAAGAAAGATATTTTTATCTTTGACTTTAATTCGCGTTATACTTATTTAGGGACTAAAATGATAAAGATATCCAGGCATTGGTATATTTATACCTTAAATCCGGATAAAAACCGTCGCTCGCAATTTTCGTTATACAAACCCCGGCATCGTGTTCACGATGTTTCAAGATGCTTCTCGGTCGACAATTACGTTACTTTTCTCGCGAGATCAAGAGGCGCCGCTTTATCTTTCCCTCGAGCAGATCGAATCTCTCCGACGAAACAAAACGGGCCTCGGATACGCCCCTGGACTCACTTTCACCGGCTGCATCCTGCGCATCCGGAATGGTCGAGGTATTCTACAGGTAAATAGGATAACAGACGCGAGATACGCTTCTTCTTCTTCTTCTTCGACGCCTTTCATTCAGGATCGCATTAAGTGGAGCTCGGCTCCTTTTATAAGAAGAAAATACTCGAGAACGAGTGAAGATTGCGTCGGGATTATTAAATTCTTCTGCCTTTTCAGTCACGTTATACTTACCGCGCTTCGGATTACGGTGCAAAGGAATAGTTGCCAAGCAGTCATCCTGTGCCGTCATCTTATTACAGAGCTGCAGCGGCACGGCGAGGAAGTGCACTATTAATCCTCGCCGTTGTCGTTTATGTCACAGAATAATCGATTACAGTCGCCGTCTTATACGTACCGCGCTGTAACATAACGATTTCTCGTCAAGATAGCATTAGGTGAAATAATGAACAATGAAACTACGCTAATAACGTTCCACAATTTTATTTCAATGTCACGAATATGCATAAATTATGAAATAGCGTAACGAAAGAGAGTATGACAAACATAATTACTTTATCACGGAATCACGCTTCTGCATCTCGCAACCCCGAGTCCAATTTTCTCCTTCTTTTTCCCCCCACAGATTTCAAGAAAGATCCGCCGGGGTCTGTGTCGAGGATATCTCTACTCGTGTTACTGAGTTTACAACCCATTGAAACTTACGGCGATAATTATATTCTTCCCGTGACGCCGGATAAGCTCTTTAGCATTGCGCCGTGTTACGACTGCCATTATACTACAATGATTACCAGTATTTTCTCCCCGAGCATTATACGGGAACGAGCTTATGAATCGCCAATATGGTGCAAAAATTAAAGCGTACTTAAGCGTCCCGCATCTCTTTTTCTACGCATCGCTTACACATCGCCGCTACGGATCTTCAAGGAAATGTGTCGTTTAAAACACGAAACGCTCAGACGGTTCTTCTCCTTGAAAATATTAACGTTGTTATACGTAGTAAAAAACTTTATCATTACAACGAAGAAGCTAAAGTGTTATAATTACAAGCAATTTAGCTACTAAAATTGCTTGTAAATTTTGTAGTACGTCAGGATAGATAAGAAAGTTTCAAATATTACAAAGGATTCGTTTAATAAGACGATTTAGGAACGTACAACACGCGCTTAAAAATCTCAATTTAAACTAACTGTCTAATTTCATCGCTCGCTAAAAAAAAAACATACTTTATTCGCCTTTATATATAAAGCTACTTATCACGATTTGTTTCTTCTCTTATCGCATTTCCTCTCACGAAATCTTATTTCTTTAATAAAAAAAAGTACATTTTTTAATTGTAAACTAGACTTCTCAACATTATCGCCTCTTTCGTCTGATAATCTGCGGTCACTTAATTTTCGCGCCATTCTATTTCCCTCGATTGACCTTCCAACCGCTGCAAAAGTGCCGCGGCCCTCTATTTTCGCACTCTAAGTTCCGTAACGCGATCGAACCAATATACATTCGCCAACAATGGCATTGCAGTTGGCTTTCCTCGCAATGGAATTCGAGCCGCATCGATACTGCGGGGAGAATCGCATCTAGCACTCCCGCAGCTTTTGCGAAGTGCATCCTGAATCGATTGACGTTCACCCGACGTTCGCAAACAGAATGCTCGCTCGCCGACAGTTAGATTCGTTTCATCCTACATCCTACGTATATCCATCAATTTGAGCGGTCCATAATCGTTCGCTCGCAAATTCCCTTTATGCACATTAACGCGCTCATACACGTTCGCGATAATTGTACCTTCCATATTTTGCCTTTTATATCCGCCAATTGTGCACCTAGATTTGTAACAAGGATTAATTAATTTTTATCTGACCATTACATGAATCGTTATCAACTTTTATTTTATACGATTAATTGCGCTGTAGGAGTAAACGCAACAGTACAGTTATTGGCCACTCTACAATGATTGGCCACATCTTAAAAAATTAAAGATTATAGAAAGAAATACTATTTACAATGTTTTTAATTATAAATACAAAAATATTTAATACACTTTTAAACATTTTAATAGTATTTCTTCGTAACCTTTAATTTTTTAGGTTGTGGGTCAATCATTTTAAAGTAACCAACAACTATACCGTTTACCCCTATTATTGATTTATATTTTAAAGGCAATTGTGCGTAAACGTGATTTTAATGCTATACACAAAGTTTCCCGAGAAAACAGCTGTATAATAATTTTGCTGAACGATCGGTGAGCACAAGTTAGGTAGAACGAATCGAAAGCTGGCGGGAGCACATTAATTCGCCGTCATCAAACTTTCCTCCGACGAGACAAACAGTAGTGATATGCATCTCACGTACGGCGGTAGCTAATTACCGGCGCATTGTTGCTGGTCGGTACACCGTCTAAATCACGGTGACTCGCGAAATCTGAATTAGCCCGGCCACAGCGCGAAGAGGACGCTCTGATTCCTCAAGCAATCAGAACATAGCGATCGGCGGCGTTCTCTGGCCCTGAACGGGTTACAAGTTACAATCGGGGAGCCCGAAACCCGTCGGCC
Source organism: Temnothorax longispinosus (assembly GCF_030848805.1). Lineage (NCBI taxonomy): Eukaryota > Metazoa > Arthropoda > Insecta > Hymenoptera > Formicidae > Temnothorax > Temnothorax longispinosus. Next base: position 1,502,492 of record NC_092362.1, on the reverse strand, counting down.
GGCAGTCGGCTGTAATTTTCCGAGGTGAACTAACGGACGCATCAAATCGGACATCGGGACGATATCGGCGCGATCGAAAGAACACTGAGAAACGCGAGGGTTACGCGAGATAATCGGTGAAACTCGGGACGGCCCCTCCGGTCCCCTCGAGAATTGGCGATAATGCGCCAAGAGAGCGCCGTGGAGATACCTTTACGACTCCGAGAGGTACCAATTCCTTCCTGGCAAGGTATTCGCGGGGATATTTTATTGCCGGTCGCGCGAGAGCCGGTCGCCCGCGGATTATCGAGCCGGCGAGCAAGCGAATGGCGCACGCTTCGTACACATGGTTTATGGATCGTGGCCCATACTCGGATGCACGGCGGATACTCGGCCAATGGAACGTTCCGAATAATACTTTTAGTTGCACCACGTTTGGCCGATTAACAAAAATCAGGACGAGACGAGATTTCATTTTTTAGCAGCGGGGTATATCAGATTCCCTGCGGATGATTATACGTCGCCGTCCGCGTGCCGCTCGATTCGAGGAAATTAAATTAGGAAGTATCGACTTGATCCATTTTCCAAAAGTAAGTCGAGATTATATATTTGTTTCAGCGTGCCGTAGTTAAATTTACTAGATCTCAAACTTATTTCTGTGTCAATTGAGTGAGACAACTCCAATTTTGTAAGAGTGCCGAAGATGTCGGGAATAAAAGAACAGCGAGATTCAAAAAGCGAAAATAAACAGTACATGCATAAAATGTTACATTATAAACGTATATATTACGTTATAAATATTAAAATTTGTATAATATATGTATAAGCAAGATATAATTTCCTACAGATAGTAAAGCTAAACTTGGTTCGCACGTGCATCTTTCTGAGCGGTATAGAAATAAATTAACCCACAAAATATAAAGTTAATTACACATGACCCCGCGTGTGAGAGGGTCTACATCTCGAACTCATCTTACACGCTATTAACGGAATCAATTTACTTTTGCGTAAAATATTTATTTTTGCATAAAGCATAATTCATCCAGCATTAAACCTCTCAACCCTCTATCCTCTCTCCTTATCAAGATCGTAGATAATTATCTTTAATTAGCGAATCGCGCGATCGGCATTTAGCGGCAAATGTGTGCAACCACTGGCGACCATATTTAGAATTTCATCCACCCTGAAAGGATCATCGGCGAGCGCAGGGGACCGCGACCGTACGACGACGCGTATATCCGATCGAGAGCCCCGCCGCCACGTCGCGCTGCCGCGCCGTTCTCGGTTCTCGCGTGAACGCACGAGCGGCACGAGGAGAAAGTTTCTCTCGAAGCCAGGAAGTGAAGTAGGCCACGACTTTGACCGCTCGCAAGGTCCATACTCCCGTGGCACGCTACTTTGTAGTGTCTCGTTCCTCCTCCGACCTATACACACAACACCGAATGTGTGTGCGTATATGCGCGGTATACGTACGTTGTACGTCGGTCGCGATCATCCGCGCGGCGTGGTATGCGGATCATCGACAGACTTCCACACCGTCTCAATATTCTCCGCAGGGTGGCCCAGAAAAGGTGGAAATCAGTAGCGGGGAGCGTATTCTTTGACGAACGTCCAGCCGACTTTCCCTTGGCGGAAATTTCAACCGAGCCTCGATTACAGAGTGGCTCCTCATTATTGTAGACCTCTCGCGCCTCTTGCGTGTAAATGAGCGCGAACTATTTAACTTTGTCTAAAAAAAAGTTTCCCCTTGATTCGGACTTTTAGATCTCTGTTCTAACGAATATTTCGACTCCCGGCTGAATTAAACCGCGGATGGCAAAATAAACCGTCAGCCTGCATCGATATATTCGCCACTTTTGCAGTTCATCACGCTTCGCGCGCTCGGCGCGTAATCGAAAGAAATATTTTCGAGTATCTCGGATTATATACGGGAGAATTTATGCTCGGCGCTGGGGGTGATAATGTATTCTATTACGATTTTAATTGAAACAAATTGGAGCTGCGGTCATGAGCCGGGGCAAGCGCTGCCATTGAATTTGTGTGATAAACGGAGCCCTTTTATCGAAATTATTTATTATAGCCACTGCGCCACGGCGATGAGCCGCATAAATAACGCGCCCGTGTAATCGGAGGTATTTCGTTAGTTGTTTTAACGCCCTGCTCAAAACGTACGTAAAATTTAATAATACTTCTCGCGGTCCCTTAATGATTTCATTTGTGCCATTCTGCGTCCAGGCTTTAGAATTTTTTGTTCAATTTTTAATTTGTTTAAAGAATAACTTAAGAATAGTAAAACAAGGATAATATTGTATTTTTAAGAGCTTAATTAATAAGCAGATACAACGATTTAAAAAATGTATTTCTATTTTAATTGAGAATTATATAAAATATTAAATTTATTAAATTTATAAGGTTAACTCTTTCGATATCGCATCGATTGTATCGAGACAATAAAATATTGTAAATACAAATGCTATAAATATATTTGATTATTTAACACACATCATTCGCGGATAAAATTATCATTCATAACTGCTAAAAAATTTAGCATAAATTACATTTTGATGTAAATTATACTTTATTATTAAACTTGCGTTACGATTATATAATTGTTCACGCTAAAGAAGGTATAATTCATAATTAAGTGTCATTGGACAACAATTGTAAATTATTTCCTATTGTACGTATTCGTACGTATTAAAAAACCGGGGTTTTCCACTCATTAGCCACTGTCTTATGACTTGTCTCAAACGCGACAAGTGCCTCAGTCAATGAGATCTGTGACCAAGCCTCTTACGTCAGCGCGTTGCAACGATGCGTTTCTATTGTGCCAGTTGCGGTTCGAACGTGCAAAAATGAATTACTCGCCCGAGAGCGAGCCGATCGTAAAATTACTATTTCCAGATTCCACGATCGAGGCACGTATTCACCTGACTGGGTCAAGGTTGTTTTTCAACCTGGCAAACATTCGTAGAGAATTCCACGCCGCCCGCGTGTTAGCATAGCCATTACACCCGAATTACACACTCGCAGCATTCTCAAGCCTAACGATCAAATACCGCGTCGTTTATTTCTACGTTTTCAGAAAACGTTTAATACTTTTTTTACGCACAGAAAAAAAAGAAATGTCAAATCAACACTGATATCAGGCAATAAAATGTATACCAATGTCTGGACATTTTTATCATTTTAGTCCTTAAATAAGTTATAACGCGAATCAAAATCAAAGAATCAAAGATAAAAATATTTTTCTTGTATTATATTTTTATCTTTGATTTTAATTCGCGTTATACTTATTTAAAAACTAAAATGATAAAGGTATCCAGATATAGCTCTTAAGTGTCCCGGCATTGGTACATTTCCCTTACTTGTATATACGCAAGAATATATATAATCTTATTAAAATGAGATTGTATTGCGTTAAATGAAGGAAACATCTTTGACTGAAGTCATTTATATACTTAAACAAAGTTTTATATAGTTTAAACCAAGAAAAAAGAGTTAACATGAAAAGTTGAAATTTTTATAAGATCATATATTCTTGCGTATACACGAGTATATCAGTGTTGATTTGACACTTCTTTTTTTTCTATGCAAAGACGCAAAAATTTTTTTTCAATTTTTTAGCAAGCCTAGTGATGTTTCACACGGTTCGAGGGAAATTTTCGGAAAATCACAGTTTTTTTTAAGTTAGCATAAAGTTTGCGTTATTTGAGAAGTAAAGTGAGATCAGTTAAGTTAAAGCAATACATAACAAGAACATACATAACAAGAATTTCCACTTGGGCAGGAAGGGCAGCTTCCTTGGCAGTCTATTGTGCGCGCTACCGCGCGCCTGGCTTCCCCTGCTCGGGGATGGTTAATTGCAGGTTGCCTTGCCCTGCTTTGTTGCAAGTTTGTTTGGATGATAAATACCGCGCTATTTTCTCGGCGTATTTTGCCGCGTGCAAGTAACGCTAAGGGAATCATTGTGCCGAGAGTTGTCTCTCCGCTATCTGCGCACCTCCTCCGTTGAGATCAATCATGCCGCACGCGCTTGTCTCGGGCGACGTCAAACCTGCACGACGAGCTTTAAACTATGCAAGATAACGTGCACCGCAACCTGCAAGGGTGCCGCACACAAGGGAACGGGCAACAAAACACGTTGGAAGGCTCAATTCCTCACACAAACGAGTCGCGATAAATGTATGACGTCACGATAAGAAAGTCGCGGCCACGATTGTGCAAACAACTTGGAAATATATGTTAAGTAGGCTCCAAACAATGCCCTCATTCGCCGAATATTCGACCAAAGTGTGTCGTATTTATTTAACAATCTTTTTTTTCGTTTTATTATCATATATCATATAATTGTGACACTCCCGTCACGAGTTAACTAATTCATGGGCTTTCAGCTCGTTAGCTAATATTTTAACGTTTTAACGTTTGACAGTCCCTCCAAAGTTTCGTGGCTCGTTAAAAGATGCGTAAATAACGCCGTACTTAAGAGAGATATCGCATACTTTGCAGCAGCTGTGTTGAAAGAAAAAAAAACAAGAAATCAATGGTTACGGTAAATGCGCGAAAGATTGGATAAACGTGAAACGAGCAAAAAGCGTTTCGCGATCGAGAGGAATATATGCGATTCGCGAATCGGTCACGCTACGCCGCCCAGATCGATCGCAGCATCATTTGATCGGCCATACTTTCTCCGCGGACACTTGCCAGAAATCGGCGGTATCTGGTTATTGGCCAGCGATCCAGATTCATCATTCGCTTAATAACGAGAGGTATAACGAGAGAAAATATGATCTTTTTTTCGTGTCGATTCAACTCAAACGCGCCACAATTCGCACACGTGATATTCGACAAATTTGTATATTTTTTATCTAGAAGCTGAAAAAATGTCAGCGCAACTGTAAAAAAATATTTTATAAATAAAATTGTATATTTTTTGTTTCAAAAAATTATATGTTTTCATGAAATCATGTTAAACAGATTAAAATTTCTTAGAAAAATTAAAAGCATGCAATTTTCAAATTCCAAGACTGCAGTCAACTCAATTTATTGCCATCATATGAAATTTAGAACGAAGTAATAACATCCAGAGAAAACTCTCATTTCGATGACAGTCAAAGTAAATTACCTTCGAAAGATTTTATTAGGTAATGCAAAATTAATCCTATTGCAGGATTTTAATTTATTTCATTCTATACATTGTCGCTATGACGCGTTATATGTGTCACACGTTAGTGTCAATTCAATTTGTTGCATCATACGAAATTTAGAACGAAGTAATAACATCCAGAGAAAACTCATACATTTCGACGATAGTCAAAGTAAATTGTCTTCGAAAGATTTTATTAAGTAATGCAAAATTAATCCTATTGCAGGACTATTATTTTTATTTTATTCTAGCATACAGTTGTCGCTCTAACACGTTATGTATGTCAGACGTTAATATATCAATTCAATTTGTTGCATCATGTGAAACTCAAAACAAAGTAATAATATCCAGAGAAAACTCTCATACATTTCGACGATAGTCAAAGTAAATTGTCTTCGAAAGATTTTATTAGGTAATGCAAAATTAATCCTATTGCAGGATTTTAATTTATTTCATTCTATACATTGTCGCCATGACACGTTATATGTGTCACACGTTAATGTCAATTCAACTTGTTGTATCATACGAAATTTAGAACGAAGTAATAACATCCAGAGAAAACTCTCATACATTTCGACGATAGTCAAAGTAAATTGCCTTCGAAAGATTTTATTAGGTGATGCAAAATTAATCCTATATTGCAGGACTTACGAAATTTAGAACGAAGTAATAACATCCAGAGAAAACTCTCATACATTTCGACGATAGTCAAAGTAAATTGCCTTCGAAAGATTTTATTAGGTGATGCAAAATTAATCCTATATTGCAGGACTATATTATTTATTTCATTCTAGCATACAGTTGTCGCGACCGTACGTTATGTATGTCACACGTTAGCGCTAAGAAATTAATTGCGACTCGTGACGTGGAAGTCGCGGTAATTCGTACTAAGGTTCACAGAAGCAAATCGCACGATCCGGGCAGCAACGTCGGTTCAATGCACCTGCCGCGGCGCATCGCGGCGGCGGGAAAGGGCTCGAAACGAGACGACGACTCGTGACGACATTTACGCGATTACGTCCCCCGCGTGGCGTCCTCCTTTTCTCGTGGCGCGCGGTGTAGCTGGCAACACTAGTTAACGCTCACGCACTTGCATCGACGATCGGCCGCGGTGAGTGATAATCGCGGAGTAGGTCACCGGAACAGCGCCTTTAGCAATCTGCGTTCTTCGCCACCTTTGCCGTTTGCGCGCACACGCTCGTTCGCGCACGCACACGCTCGCATACGCGCGTCCCTGAGTTCACGTTAGACGGTAGAAAAGAGATATTAATTGCACGCGAGCCCTAAAGCAAATTCCGTCTCTCCGAGGACCAGAAACGATCAAGCGATCTAGCGCTTCAACAATCGCGAGCTCCTTATATAATGGACGGACATCGCGAAATGAGTTCTGTTGTATTGTATATTGCCACTCGGAGCAGTATTAAAGAACATATATTAAATATATTAATATATTTAATAATATACCTGTACCTTAGAGGTAAAGGATCGTATCTCCAATTTTTATCAAAATGCAGTTAATACATTTTTCAGTATAACAGAAGCTTAAATTATATAATGGTAAAGCGTCCCATGTCTATTATTACTAATTTCTAAGATACAATGTTTAAAAAAAGTCTTATTGAAAATTTGTAGTGCCTAATTTTTAAACCAGGTATAGCGTGTTATTGGCAGTTTCACTATTAAACATGTCAGCTAAATTATTTTATTAAAAACTTAATAAATCAAGGCGCTACTTTTATTTTAGCTTTTTTTATCATAAAAATATATATCATTTCCCTATTTAAAACTTTAAACCTTATTTTCTCGAAATGTTCAAAAATGGACGTACGATCCTTTACCTCTAAAATACAGATATATATAATAAGAAATATATTGTGAAAAGAGAACAATGTAAAACAATGTATTGTACGGAAGTCCATTTAAAGCCGCAAGAGGTAAAGATTAAATTAAAAAAAAAAATATATATATATATATATATATAATAAGAAATATATTAATATACTAAAGAATTGTGGAATACATGGTATCGTGGTGTCACGGTAAACGTGACAGACAGAGATTGAAAGATGCTTTTATCTTGGTGATATTTACATAGAAACTTAATCAGTTGTATTGAAAATAAAGATATATTTAGCAACAATAATACATTTCGTCTACAAAGATACTAAATAAATAAACTTTAGCATTTTTTGTTTAATAATAGTTACATTTATGTATATACTTTTGAACACACGGTTATCTTAACGACTATATTTTTTAATATGCTGAGTATCAAATCATTCTATAAAGAATATAATAAATCAGGCCCGTGATAACAAATAATTTTGTTTTATTAATGAGTTTAAACTTTAAACGAACGTTTGCTTTTAATGCACATTTTCATACAAAAAGGAATAAGATTAAACAGATTATTTAGAAGGAACTTTTGTTAGAAGGAAAGTTAATATTAATTAAATTGCATTCTTTCTGTTTATAAATTTCGGATAAAAATTGAATTGCATACGCGCGATACGTTTGTACTTGTCCACGATATACGGCATATTCATAAATATATTACAAGTTAAAATTTAAATTTATCATGCACGGTAACGTATTTATTATGCACGTATAACAGTAAATATCAATCTCATTGCAAAAATAATTGAGTATCGACACGATCTAAATTAACATTCTCTTCAAAATTTATATTTTATTCTAATTGCGCAAAAGCGCATTATCTCTCTTTCTTACATAAATTATGAAAAATAAATTATTTAATCTCAAAATATATAACGAGTTTTAGCTCAATAATACTTTGCGTATAGCTGATCGACTTTTACGCCGTTTCCTATTCTATACATAGTATACATTGCATTTTACTCTCCAACTAGAAATTAGTCGAATTGACGATTTAATGTTGATACGTCAATGAATAGTCGATATAGGTTTATATTTTTTTCATCATCGACTTTATTATAGTTATTTTTATGCTAATTGAGCAATTACGAATATTTCTATAAGATGCTTGTCTTTTGCGCGGTCAATTCTATATCAAATTGATGTAAAATCGAAAAGCACAGTATATAAGTATATATTAGGTGCGTTCCGTTACGCATCATGCGCATAATGCATCATTTGTCCTTGTTGTTCACCGAATGTTAAACAAGGATAAGTGATGCATCATGCGTGAAACGGAACGCACCCATTGTATTTGATATAGTAAATTGACCAAAACACAGAAATCTAACAGAAATATTCGCAATTGCTCAATTAACATAAAAAAATTATGATAGGAACAATTTTTACACAAAATACTGAAAATATCACTCAATATTCGACAGCGACGATTCATCAACACATCGATTCGATCAAATCGACATTGATTCGACGATTATTTCTGGCTGGAATCCTTATAACATAATGTATTTTCATTTTACATAATATGGCTATTGTCATGGTAATAATAATAACGTAAGAGCCTTCGTGATCTATACGCCCGTCCGTTTTATCACGTTTACATACATTACATTTCAATGCAGATTAACCTGTAACTACATGGCTGTAAAAGCGCATTAACGTTGATCGATATAGATTCATATTATATGTATGTACACGTAAATTACGCATGCATATCTAATAATAAGGCGGAAGTATTTTGCGCGGAATTAGTGATTCTCTGTTATGAAGGCTTTACATTGTGATGTCGAATATATCAGCTTTTCTCATGATCGAAAATACTATTCTGCAACGCGAAATATTTTGATCGTACGCTCTAAAAGTACTTATATAAGAGAGAAACGAATATTTCTAAAAATATAGACATTTTATACGAAGTAACTAGTATACTCGTGAGGCATTACACCTCTCCTGGGATAAAACGTATGACTTGTGGAGTATTCTAACAGATTTGTGATCGAGCTCATATAGATATCAGCGAATCTGAACAGTCTCCTTGAAAAATAAGTCGGATTATGATATGTTCTGAACACCGAGCCGAATTGTTTGTTGAAAACATATTTAATCTCGTTTCTCAATTGATCCCGTTCCTTTATCCACTCGTCCAGTTCATTTTGCACTTCGTGTCCTTCGTAATCCTGATGTTCCTCAATTAGGCCAGTTAACATCTGAAGCCAGTTCGCGCTTTCCTTGAACTTTGGATCATTCAAAGTTTCGATTTCGTGCTGTAATGTAATTTATAACCCTTTATATATCGTACATTATATTTATATTAAATTCAGCGCATCAACATTCTTTCTCGAAAGCAGATTAGCCTCGTACAAAAAGGATTAATAGGAATTCTGCTTAAATTACCGTCAATTCTTTTATTATCGCTCCCGTTCGCCAGCCATGCTCTAAAGTCACGTCCGCCAGATCGCTGTATGGATGATCGCCAAAGTACAATACTTGATGTCCTCGCCATCCGGTCATGTCTTGCAACTGTTTAACTGTTCCCTAAAATGTTCCGCGGTTAATAAATATATGTAATATATACGCATAATTATAAATATATAATTTTCTAGGATATCAAAATAGAAAGTTACCTCAAGATACACGATACCCTTGTCGAGTTTAGTGACCCGATCCCATAATTGCGTCTGTTTAACTTCATCGTAGATTCTCAAGGGGCGCGATTCCTCGGTAAAAAATCTTGGCTTTCTCGCTTGAACGATCACCACGTCGAAATAATTCTTCCAATTTTCGCCGACCAGAAACTGCATGCCCTTGTTACTGCAAAAATCACATTAATATTAACAATTAGTAATTATAGTGATATGCATAAACATTATATAGATTTTATTTAATTGATGATTTAGATTGCCAACACTTGAGAAACATACACGAATTGAAAAGGACTGTTTGTGACCAGGAACATCTTCTTGCCGGCATTTCGAAGTCGATCGAAAAATCTTCTCAAATCTTTATTCTGTTCCAGGTAATCAGACACATTTTCCGCTACTAGTTGATGCATTACAGGATGGCAGCTTTGCACAGAATTCTATAAAGATTTGCATAAACTTTATTATAAAAGCAATTAGCAAAGTTATACTTTGATTGCTCACCTTAACGTCCCTAAATAGTATCTCCGGGTGGTAATCGATATGATTCTGTATGAAGTACTCTGTAACGTTGCACAATAAACTCATTTCCGGTACCGAAAACAAATCGGCTAATTGGACCATTTTCGTGCGATGTAAGGCATCCTGAAAAGAAATAAATGTCAGAATCTTGAATATTATTAAAAAATTTCATATATATCGTGCGAATATAAATGTACTTGCCTTCTGCACGTCATGATCGAAGCAATGTTGATGCAAAAAACAGAGAAGATGGGGCATTTAATATATTGGAATTTTTCTTTACAAGTAAAAACGTACAAATGTGAGAAGAAATGTTGCTGCTTTTTCTGTCGCAGCATAAGAGCAAAAATCTCTTTTGATATTTAGAAAAATAATTAAAAGCATAGTTGTTTAGCTACAGATCGTATCATATCGATGTTTGAAAATACCGAAGTATATCCCGAGTTTTTACAATTTTAAACAAACCATGCGCGTTGCCCGTTCTCTTATTAAAAAAAAGAAATATGTGCATCAAGCTTTCATCAAGTGCTACGCATTACTCGCCGATTTCCCCATCTTATCGAGGGGGGGGGGTTCTTCGATAACGAACTTACATGAGAGTGTTTATGGGGCGCCTCCACGTAAGCTATCGGCATTGTCCTGTTTTTGTAGAGACGGAGGACCTCCTCGTCGGGCACGGGATGCAAGCCACGATAAACGGCGCCCAATTGAATTTGCAAGAAGCTGTCGAGCTTCAGTAGGAGACCTTTCTCGATGTCGTAATGGAGGCCGCGGACGGCGAAATTTTCTCTGTACTGTAGATTGGCAATTCCCTCTGGATACTGGAATAATTAAGCGAGTTTAAGCGAATTTCAAGATGAAATTCTAATCGGCCGTAATTGTCCTTTGATTTCGGGAGAATCTCTGAATAACTTTGAGATAAAGGACAAGCTTTACGTACTCTTATAATTTAATTCTTTTATCTTTCACAGAAGCTATTTTCTGTTTTATGGAAAGCAATAGTAAAAGGCACTAAAAGGTAAAGAAAATTATTTAATTCTATACATCGAAACTGTTTTCGTATAGAATTAAATAATAACTTTCTTGAAAATGATTATAGATGCTGGCATTTTCACAAAAAGTTGACTCAAGGTGAGATGTACCTAAAGCAAAAAAATTGCACGCGTGGAAGCCTACGTATCGTATCGATTTGATTAGTAAGCGAATTTGTTACAAAGTAGAGACCTTATATTTTTTAATAAGCATGTCACGTCCCAGGCTGTAAAGCAAGTGGTCCATAGACGGCTTGTAACACGCCAACGTGTAATCGTAATCGAATCCATACACCTGGACCTCTTTTAAGTCGAGCTCGTTGCAGGCGAACACGCCCTTGGCATTCACATCTTGCGGCAGTTTTTTCGCTGCAAAAAAAAAACCGACGATAATTAATCTGGGAGCTCTGGGGAAGAAAAAAAAATCACGGGACACCTGATCTTAAGATAAAAGTCGGGTTTCTGCGGCACGATGCGGTAAAGGGAGACGCGGCTTCTCCGCGAATTGGATGCGGATCGGATATCGCTCGCGTCCGATCTTAATTTCGCGCGAGCGCCTCGAGAGTCCTCGATTGGAATGAACTACAGTTATTACTCCTCCAGACCTAACTGGCGATCAATTCGGTGCGTCGGTGCTCCCGTTTCGTTCTATAGATGCGCGCGATACCGGGGCCGATTTTCACTGTCCTAGATTTTTCTGCCCGGCATCACATTCGTCGCTCCTCTCCGTCGTCGTGCCGTGAGAGACCCGATCTCCGCGCGATCTAAAATCTAATCTGTCTCCGCAGCGCGCGGCCGCCCTCCTTACGCCGCTCTTCGTCAGCGCGGATTAAAATTAATTAAGACGATCGCGGGAATGTGTCGGGTGATCCGAGAGACACACATTCTCATGATTAATTTATGTACTTTTCCTGTTCGTTTCGACGGCACGTCGTTATCTCTCGCGTCGTCCGACCGCGACGATAAATATACGAGCTGCGGCTCGTAAGTTTGTCAACGTGGCCGGAGAGACACACGGGCATTTAATATTGAAATTTCGATGGGCCACCATGTTTTTCGCGCCCGTGACAAATTTATGTGAACGCGCATCGTTTTTTTCTCTCTCCTGATGGCAGTGCCTCCTGTTTCTTTAATTTATCGAAGCTCCTCGAATTTATGGGTGACAATAAACGTACCCATTAATTCCTACAATTACAGACGATAAAATTATATTATATATTTGTATATTATAGGCGGTAAAATATGTATACATTATATATTTATATATATATTATAGAGGTTTTACATAGTTTAAGAATTTTGAGGCAAGATTTGCATTTCAGATTGCGTTAAGGAAAGGAAGTGTCCTTTTCTCTTTTTCTTTGAATATTTATTCCTAAATGGAACGCAGCATCATAGGTTTTTACTTCGTATCAGTTCCTTGCTAAAAAAAAAAGAACAATCATTTTGACATCCTTCAATAGGAAAAAGGTAATCGCCCACCCCGATGAGCGGTCTCTCGGACACGTGTACCCGAGTGCTTGGCGATCGGTCAAAATTTCCCTCATCGCCGTCGCATACGTAATCGCACGCGTCTCTCGTCCGCGTCTAAAATTTGCGCTCGAGAGAGAAAGAGACTCAATCGGTGATCCCGTCCGCGTCTCTCCGACGACCCCGGCGGAGAGACTGGGGTTGGGGGAGATGCGCGTAACGGTACCACCACCACCGCCACTCCCGCGGGGAGGGTGATCGATCCGCGTGCCAATTCGCTCGGCATGCGCGGCGCGTCAAGGTCGCGTGCGCGCGCGTGCCCTATCGATATATCGAACGCGGCGGGCGCATGCGCGGTACCCTCCGCACGTGCGAGCGAAACGGACGTACAAATAAACACGGCGCGGACGCAAACGTCACTAACACGAGTGAGAACACGTGTGTGAATGTCGCCGATTGACGTGTTGACACTGGCATGGCCGCGCGGCCACGGGACCGTTGACTACTCACACTTGAACTTCTCGAGCATCCGCAGGTAATTCTCGCGCATGTCCTCGCGCGACACTCGGCCGCGGTTGAGGGCGCGATCGCCCACCGTGCGCCTGGACGCTCCATAGGACGCGGCGGCCTCGCGGAGCCGCGCGAACGGCCGTGCCTCGACGACGCGGCGCGACGCCGCGACGATCCTCGCGTGCAACATCACGGACTGATTGGCCGCACCGCGCGGCTGGCCGATTTGAATTAGCCCGCCGCCAATGGCCTCGCGCCTCCGCACTCGTCTACGAACCTGGGCGATACGCTAGACGCGACGCGGATCGAAGTTTGCGGCGTGACGCGGGCGAAGCCGCGCGATTGGTCGCGCTGCTCGGTCACGTGTCTCGATGTGCGCAACGCGATTGGTCGTTACTCTCGTATCTGGGACGCTATTGGACGGTTGGCGACTTTTTGTCGTCTTCATCGCGTCTGGGTGATATTCCGTTCGGTAATTTATTTCGTTCGTGTTTGTTGGTTCCGTCAATGTCATTAGCGCGGCGTCGCGTCGCATGCCTTTACGCGATATATAGATCGTGAGATTTATATAATAGAGGAGGGTTATTTGAGCGTGTTAACTGCTATTTATACTCAATGAATTTAAATGAGACGTAACGATGACGACGTTGTTTTGAAATCGTAGCGCCTTCTTCGTAGCGGATACTTTATCTTTATACGTTACGAAATAAGGTAATGTTTTATACGTGTAAGGAAAATCTCTGAAATCTTGAAAAATTTTCTATATTTATTGGATACTAACTTCTATTATCGAGGATATGATTTTAAAAAGACGTTGAAATTCTTAATTCTTACATATTCTTACACTATTCTTATACACGAGAAATTTGTTGAACATTTTGCTTTACATGCGATATGTTAATTGCAATTGTGTCTTTATCCTTGTGTTGCGTTTTTAAAGTAATTTTAAGAGGCTCACTTCAGCCGATCGCTGATCTGCAAGTTTCAGGATAGAATCTAATTAATAAAATTTTATTTATGCCATATGTATATATACTTTATGTATATATTATTTATTATATATTAATATAACCAATTGGTTATTAATATTGCTTTGTTGTATGTGTGCTCTGATTTTTCTATTATTATTTTTCTTATTATACAAAACATTGATTATAAATGGAATTCCATTCCGAATTCCGACACTATAATTATATACATTTAAAACGAGTTTTAAGTAATGGATTTCCAAGCAGCCCATCTCTCGTTATTTTACATTACCGACGTTTTTATTGCGATAAGATTATCGACCGCCAATTATCATAATAATAACGCGACAATCTTCGCTTATCTCTCATACGTCTTTCTAAACTCGCTGCGCGTACCTCTCTGGATGTTTGACTTAAATACCTGTTCAAATATATGCGGAAACACGCTCCTACGCTTTATTACCGAGTCACACGGCGAAGTCGATTTCAAGCTGTTAAAATATCCCCGCGATCCGGCGCGATTACGTGACGTTAAACGACTCTAATTAGAGCCGAACGCTCGAAAACGCCCGGCCCGCGTCTTTAGAAAGTCTGACGCGTAGCCCGCCCACGGGATCTATATTCCGAGGCGATTGTTTCCCTCCCCCGTTGCTTAATATTTACCTCGTGTTAGGCCCGATAAATGGGTTAATTGCCGCGCACGAGCCCCCTACCTCGTCTGCGTGATTTGAATGCGGCCCCGCGTCAACGTCCCAACGTCGTCGTCGTGGAGTTTCTCCGCGCGTAAGAGGTAAATAACCGCGGCGCGTTGTAGTAAAGCGCTCCCAAGATGTTTCCCGGGCGCGCGGGCGACGTGCGACGCGACGTACGGAGACATTCCAGGATGCTTAGCACACTTGGCACTCGATTCTAATCGCGAGAGATTCGCGATTTATGCCGCTCCCAACCGGTACGGAGGAGTATACGATTTCTGCACGCCTCCGTGTTTAACAGACGGCCACCGACGAACCTGTCGATCGTATGATTAACGATCCGTCCGTCGTTTGTCTCGTCGTCTCGTCGGTCCGTTTTCTGCATCCGCATACTGCATCTTTGCTATCGTCATTATTGGTTTTATTCTGGATACATCTGTTAAATTTGTAGTGTAAAATTATACTCAATTTGAATCATTTTTTAACCATTATTCTTATATAGGTCGCCACTGCTTCTACTCAATATGTCATTAATTTAACAGCAGTGGAATTAAAACAAACTTTTACACGCATGATAGTTAATTAAAAATGTTATTTAACTCCACGTATTGGTTTAAATTTTATTCTTTAATACTTAATAGTGAAGAACCAAATAGAAAAAGACAGATAATTAATTTATGTTCAGTTTAAATATAAGTTATAGAAGAAGACAGATAAATTATGTAAAAAAGAGAATAGAAAAAGACAGATAAATTATGCTCAATTTGAGTCATTTTAACCATTCTTATAGGTCGCCACTCCTACTCAATATATCGTTAATTTAACTAAAACAATGTTAATTTAACTAAACTAGTGGAGTTAAAATAATACTGTTTTGTGTTAAAATAATAAACACACTTTGACACACATGATAGTTAAAAATAACAAAATGTTATTTAACTCAAGGTATCGGTTTAAATTTTATCCTTTAATATTTAACAATGAAGGAATAGAAAAAAAAACAGATAATTGTCCAAGATTTTAGAATGTCACTGAGACGCGCAAATTAATTATGAAGGAACAATTAATTACCGGGTGTTTTACATGGCGATTTTACGATGACGCTTCACTTTGCTAAAATATGGACATTAGATACTGTAAGTTGAAAAGATTAAATTGTCAAGAGGTAAAATAAGTTTTTTAAAAAGAACAACAAAGAATTTAGACGTGAAAGAGACTATAAATGCACAATGACAATTTTACCCCAGTTTTGCTAAAATTTCCTTTTCAACTTTATTTGACAAATATGAAAAATCCAATGCACCTGATACATTCGTGACGTAAAGTTTCTCTCTTATTTTTTTTGTCTCTCCCAGCGCGATACTAATATCAGTGCAACGTCAGCGGTTCGCGCTCTGCGCGCCGGTGCGATTAAAGGAGGAAATACCGCGTCACGAAGCTAATAATCTCGTCGAATAACAGCGTCTTACGATATCCAAAAAATGATTATTCACTGCTTCCTGATTGATGGACGTTGAAAGCTACAATTTTCTAACGTCCAACGTGTATAGCCATTTCTGCCGCCACCGGTGGCACGCGACCTCGTTGCCTTAATCTAACGTGCTCTTCGATCCCCGGTCGTCGCACTCTTCTGATAATGTATCCGAGCGTTATCTCGAACGATCGATTATCTTTCCGGCGTGGAAAGATACGACGTATCTATTATGTCGCGCCGGTTACATAAAACTCATTTTCCCCGCATTATAATCACGATGTGCGGGCGCCGCATCCACGCCGGTGCCCCGTGCGATTAAACAAGAAACGCGGAAATACAATGTATGTACAGCGATATGTGCAACACATAACATTACGCGCACTTTCTACCTTCTGATTTGACAAAAAAAATTGATATTTAAATAAATAAACCGAAAGTACATTCGTAATTCGCCAACAATATAATAAACATTAGATGTTAGATTCATTTCATCGACTACAATTGGCAAATAAATCATCGTGACGATTAGACCATTGGTTTTGGTCCGATTGATCGTCAAGACGTTAATAATAATCTTTGATACTTATATATAAATTTTATTATAAAATTATATATAAATAAATTTAATAATTTAATTCAATTTAAATTATAAAAAAAATAAGATGCTTATATATGTATAAAAGATTTAGTCGAGCACAGGCGTGGTGGTACAGAAGCTGAGGTACGAGAAGAAATTCTCGCAGCTTTCGGTACCATCACACCAGAAATGGCGCACCGCGCGACGCGGAATATCACTCGAAGGGCCGAACTCTGTGTACGAGAAGGAGGAAGGCACTTCGAGCAGTTGTTGCATTGAAATATTTTGATTCAAAGTGGATTAGACCTACTGGGGATACCACTTAAAAAAAAATGCGCCATGCTATCTACCGCAAGGTGGTGTGGAAATGATAGCGCTCTATCATTTTCTTGCCACAGAAAAAAAAATTATTTTTTGGCTCGCGATCTTATATCGCAATTGCTATTCATGCACAATTCACACGCAAAAAATATCATTCTAGTGCTAAGAAAACCAATTACTCCATTTCCCTTTTTTTAACGGTCATCTTCGCAAAGAATATTTCATTTTTATAATAATCTTAAAATACACTCATCACTCTCTTTACTTAAAACAAATAATATTCTAAATTCTCAATTGTAGTCGATGAAATAAACGTCTAATGTTTAAATAAAGAATTTTACGTTATTATAAGAGCGCAAATTTTGCCCGCGAATATTCTTTCTCTTTTTTTACGCGGGGCTCTCTCTCACAGGTCAAAATGACGCAGATAAAATGATGGATTTTTGCGAGTGGCTTTTCGAACTATTAGTCGTCGAATTTGTACTTCAAATATACAATTCCACGGGACAATCGAATTTTACATTGTAGCAAAGTATATACGCGCAACCCCCGCGCCGCGATATTCTCTGTAAAATTTCCCACACGTATATCCCGGGATATCCCCGAGGCGTTGATAACACATCCCGCTGCCTGTATATATTGACAGTTTCAACAGAATCAACGTGCGCGCGCGTTGTTGCTGCTGAAAGCCCGTCCGTATCGGCCGATCACCGATTTCATATCCGCAAATATTGTGTCATGTCATGTTAAAAATAGCAGCCTTGACTTTCCAACTCCTTCGCGGAGGGCAAGTTTTACGCGTTCGCGAGACTTTCTACGTAATTCGGCGACTCTCACCGTGACTCCACCCTTCTGCCATATCGTCATCGTTATTTCCGATTAACATCAGTCATTTCCGGCATTTCTAATCGCTCGGATAACTCGAGGGTGACTCTAAATACGACATTAATTTATCGGAGACTTCTTAAAAAAAGAATTACATTGTCTCGAGATGGAAAAGACGCTCTCGTCACTCGAGAGACGAACTTGAGCAAGATTTCTCTAGCGATTTACGTATGAATGTTTTTTTTTATTGAATTGCTTGCGTACGACGTCTGTTATATCAGGGCAATATCACTATCTAATACGCACTATCACGTAGACGTAACAAGTTATGCGAGCGGGATATGCTAATCATAATTACGGTCGCAATTTCCAACCTGCATTAATCTGTTACTTAATTGGTTCACACTAGTTTTAGCTCGCATTAAACCGATACACTTGTTCGCGGATCGTCGAATTTGCAGCAGATATACTCGGCACAACGCGTCTCATTAATTAAGCGGGAAATAAACGAGTGAGAGTCACGGATAAGATTCATCCAACTGGTTTAAGCTAGGCTTGCCCGCCTTTTTCTTTTACAAAAACAACGAATTGCCGCAGTCCTAATTACTCTTACGGAGTTTTTCGTCAATTTTTATTGATCAAGCTGGTAAAATGTTCTTTCCAAGTTACACGCAAGACGGGAAACAATGCGTCGCTATGGAATTCTCGGATCTACTTTGATGGATTTTTATCGAATACTTTCAAGTGAAAAAAAAAACGATAAAGGAACGCAACCGTTTCATTTACGCGCATAATGTAATTAGCACGTTCAGCCGGAAAACGATGTTTTTAAGATTTTCTCATCATGAATGCGCGAATCGTGTGTGCACTTCCTGCGTAAAACGAATCCGCGTTTCCCATCACACGGATGACTTCCTGACTCGGTTTTTTATCGCGCCTCCCGGCCTCTCGCAGCTCCTTATAGTTTTCTAACAATCGCCTCGTATTTGTCTTCCCGTAGACAAAGGTTAATTGCAATCAGAGGGATAGCGTTAACGATCTCCGTAGACTAATTCGTGCTCGCGAGTTTCTCCGTTTGCGACAATGAAATGTGATCTTAGGCCGGGCTAATGGCGCAAAACGCGTTTAAGGCAAACCATTTTTTGATTTCATCAGCGATTGGAAACTGGACCAGATGATTGGAAACAGAAACTTTTTAACACGTGATACAAATACCGTCGAGAGAGAGAACTTTGAATAAAAAAAATAAATAAAAATAAAAATAAAAATAAAAGAAATTGTAAAACCTCCCTGAAAGATAAAAAGCATAAAATACACGCTTTAAAGCACAAAATAAAATCGCGTTGCATGCGATAAAGTGTAAAGCCATGCTCACTTTTCCGTACACTCTATGACGAATATTTCAAAAATAAAATTTGACGCTTTTTTTCTCGGTTTTTTTTTAAGCTGCCTGCGAATGATCAGCAGCATCGAACTAATTCTGTGTATGTATACATACAATCGTATAACTTTTACATGAAATTTTTAATAATCGGGATAATCGATATTTCTTTGTTTCCAATTTGCCTTTCAAATTTTTATACAAACTTGACGCAGCAAATTTTATAGGGCAATATGACTTGGGAAGATGTTAAACCAAAGATCTCAGTGCCATTATTTTGTGCACTTGCACTCTGTATATTCCTGGCAGATATTTTAATTGACGAGAAAAAATAATTAGGTACGGAAAGTAATAATAAAAAGGTTTGTATAAATATGGTTAAATTTCTGATAGCAATCATTTTCAATCCTAGAATATGTATCTTGATTCATACCACTTTTCAAGGAAAATGATTAAATAATCTATATATTCTAGTATAATATAAGCTTATACTAAATAAATATAAGCAACATTGCATGCAAAAATTTAAGCGCATTTTCTATAAAGTATAATTTAGTTTTACCAACTAATTCTCTCTTTTCTCTTCTCTTTTTATTTATTTTTTATTTATATGCCATTTTATATTTTATATAAAATGGCATATATCATTATATAATACTATGTGTATTTATGCTATTTTAGCATATCCCTATATGATGGCAAATGAACTGGAAATAACCCGAGACGGACAAGCATTTCAAAAAGAAATCGCGCTGAATAGATTATCATCAATAACTTTTCAACAAGCTCGTAGAAATGTAATTCATGTCAATAACGTATCAAGTACACATACCATCGAGAAAACGCTGAAAGAGTCCACTGACATGTTCATCCAAAATTTAGACAAAATCTCTAAGGTGGATATTAAGGATGAAAAAGTAAAATAACATTATTGTGCTTATCTACATAATTGGCATATATTTTTAAAAACTTACTACTTGTTCAATGTATATTTCATTTATAATTTTATTAAATTTTGCCGTGTAATACAAAAATGATCTGAATAATTAGAATGTACATTGATTTTAATATATATATGTATAACATATTAAAATACTACAATATATAAAATTATTAATAAAATTCTATCCAGAAATCTGACATGTGAATTATAGACTATCTAAATGTGAACTTGATACTTATTATTCAGTCATTACATTTCATCGAGCCTGGAACGCCTTTGGAACCTCCAGAATCGCCTGTTGGCACACTATCGTCAAAAACAGAAGATTCGAAATCAGAAGATATCGAGGTGCAGAGTGCAGAGATGGAAATTTCGCCGGTCGACTCTTTCACACCGCTAGAAGCGGCCGCTATATCTTGTGTCCTCGAGGAGTGTTTGGATCAGCTTGCCATAATCGGATTCATGATACCGGCCAATGTCGATCCACGCTGGGACGAGACGTTTAAGACGATCGACGAAACATATGGGGTGCCTGATGAACCTAGAATGATTTTCAGAGAAGACATGGGCCTGTTACCAGTCGTACCCACAGAGGCTGAAAAAATGCAGAGAGACAGGTGCGCAGAAACACACCCTCGTACGTACACATTATAACACTTGTGCAAAAATGTACTCTACATTCTATTGCTTGGATATAACTCGCGGGTGTGTAAGGTAAAGGTACCGATACCCGGACATGTACCTATATCTGGACACCTTTATTATTTATAAGTATAACGCGAATTAAAATCAAAGATAAAAATATTTTTTCTTGTAGTTTGAAACTTCAGTTATAATATCCAAACGTTTATTTTCATAAATTTATATTTTTTTAAAGGTATCCAGACACAGATACGTGTCCAGGTATTGGTACATTTCCTATGCTTAAGTGTCCGGGTATTGGTACCTTTACCTTAAAGTTCCTTAAAAAAATATCACATGATCTTACAAAGATAATACGTTACTCCAAGATACTTTTTTCGGAGCTTTGCATGTGTTAAACTTTTTGCAAAAATGTCTTGCCCTCCCATTATCCTTAGCTGTAATGGAAGTAAGAAACTTCGAAGGGCAGGATGCGCTTCGGACAATCGCTGATTTCAAGCTTTCACTCCTTCAATAAATAATCTACATTTAGGAACTATGTGTGTGAGGTCCTCAAAAAAGTCCTTCACGAAATAAGGACCCATGGGAGGTTCGACAGTCTGCAAGAAGAAGTTGATAATATCGCGAAGAAAGAAGAAGGCGAACGCAATCTCGAAGAGAGCGCCCAGAAATGGCTCAGCCAAGCTGAACAGCTTCGCGAGCAGCTGGAATCCGACAAAAAAGCGAACGAGGAAGAGAGGAAAAGGACGATAGAACTCGCGCAGGAAAGCGACGCGCGAGTCGACCACGCGATATTCTTAAACAGCGGGAAATTGGGTAACGCATAATTCATATAAGTGCGCTTTTTGCTGGTTCTGATCGAGTATATTGTACTCAGGCTACGCGGAAAGATGGGCGAAAGCCAGATTGGAACAGCAGGAACTCAAGCTGCAATTGCAAAAGAAAGATATGCTGAACAAACTGAGCGAATATTCAAAGGAGTACAATGCGGAGCAGATCATCTCGGCTGAAATGAGTGCTTACTTAGAAGCGGACATCAAAGAGAAAGAAGAGCAGATAGATATGTGGACGAAGAAATACAACGAGGAGATTGTGGAACGGCAGCACGAAATCGACGAGTTCAAGGTATATCCAGAAATTAATAGAGAGTAGTAGAATAAATAATAATCCTTACAGTATATATATATTTTTTTAATTGAAAATAAACATATAACAAACATACAAAAAATGAAAATAAAAGAAAAAAGAACAAAATAAGTTGTTTAGTATAATATGCCATGATAGCGTGAGCTTTTAAATGATGACTCATGACCATCTTGATCCGCTGATAGCGACTGATAGAAGAACAAAAATTAGAGATGGAGAAAATGCGCGCTACAATGGACAAAAGACAAAAATTTATCGACGAATGTATCGCCGAGGAGGAAGTGTTGAAAAAGGAAGAGAAGCTAAATAAAGCCGCAACTATTATTCAATCGATATGGAGAGGTCACATGGTGAGGCAACAATTAGGAAAGTACAAAGGTCTACGAAAACGATTGAAAAAGCGGAAGAAATTAAGCCAGAAAAAAGAGGTCGATAAAAAAAAGAAAAGACAAAGAGTACATCGAAGAAAAAAAAGAGGACTTTAGTGCCTGAAAAATTACAGAGAGTTTGATAATTTATTATTGTAAAGAGTTACCGCTTTCTTTACACACTCTAATAATGCCTTCGAAGTATCTGTATAAATTATTCAAATATATTTTTAAACAAATATCAGAAATACAGTATTTACATGAAGGTCTGACTCACACACATGCAAACATGACAAGCGCACAGCATTGTTCTATACATCATTTGAACATTACCGAGTACGAATCCCGTACGCGAAAGTAATGATATAAATATATCGGCTCAGTATCGTACTCGATAAAGGCATAAACGTCTCTCGGACTTATTCGATCTAGTTGTTCGCACATTCTCAAGCTAAAATGAACAGCCGCTGAAGCAATCAGTGGCAGTGTGATAATCACTGTACATCCCGTCCGTATCGCGATATACGCGGGAGATGATCACGATTTTTTTTACCAGTAATATACAGATCGGTAATGCGATGATAAAATTACATGCGACAAAACGTCTATGTGCGAGCCGAAATAGATTATATTCATCGCTCAGTCTGCACGTACTAGAGAGTACTGTATTACAAATTTTTTTTGCGGTAGACGAACTAGTGCGGGCGATTAAATCTACCTTCGCGTCTTATCAAATGCGTGCCGAGATAGTTGCGTTGCCCGGTATCGCGAGATGGCCACTGATCTCTCGACATCAGTCTATTGATACGTCGACACAATTCGTGCACATAGAATCTCCTCAGTCCGTCTAATAATCGGGTTAAACACGTGCGATCTCCATCGAGACGAGGTAGCGAAATAAAATTCGGGCTAGGGCGAAGTGAAGATCGTCCGTCGCGGACGAAGCGACGCGCGCGCGCGCGCAAGCACGCACGCGTTTGAGAATGGTAATTTCGCTATCACGACGAGATTTGCGGCGTGTTTAATTGAAGTGGAACTTAAATTGGAAGGGAGACCCGTGGAAGTGGTGGAACTCCTGGAAGGGATTGAAGCCCTGCTGGTGTCGGCCCGATTCCGGATCCAGAGGATCCTCGCCTTGATCGAATTTCGCCCTCTTCTCGTCATCCGTGAGGACCTCCTTGGCGGCGGCGATGTCGATGAACTTCTTCTGCGCGCGTTTTTTCTCGTCGCCCTCCTGGAAATTATCGGGATGCCACTTCTGCGCCGCTTTCCGATAAGCCTTGATGATATCCCGCTTATTCGCCGTCCTCGAGACGCCCAAGATCTTATAGTAATCTCGCGACTCCGATATCTTTTGCCGTTGTTGCGCTTTTTGCAGTCCCTGTTTGGCTCTTTGGAAGTTTGAATCTATCTCTAATGCATCCTTGAACTCTCTGATCGCTATTCAAGGAAAAAAAAATGTTTTCATTACATCACAAAGTGGTAGAATTCTATACATACTTCGACACTATAAAATATATACAAGACTAAATTACCATCGTCGAACATTTCCGCGGCAAGATACGCCTCTGCGCTGTCGCACAGCACATTCGGTTCCCTCCTGATATTTAACGCCTGTTGGCAATTATTGATCGCCTGAGTCGTCTCAGAAGTTTCCGCGTAACATCGGCAGAGGTAATGGTAAGCCGTAAACTGTACTTTCGGCTCATTCGGCTCTTGCGTCAATACACGATTAGCCGAATCAATGCACACGTCATAATCCTTATCCTCCAGCGCTGTCTCCGCGTCCTGCAGCAACTTCTTTATCTTCCTAATCTTCTTATAAAACGGGAAACATTGCTTATGGTCTGGATCAAGCTTCAAACATTCTCGAATCTCCCTAAATAATTTATTCCAAATTAGTGCTGCGTTTTTAACAAAAGTATCAGCGATTATTCTCACGGTTAATTGCTCACTTTAATGCCTCGTCAACGTCCCCGAGACGGTACAGCCACGTCGAGAGCTTGAAGAAACCCTCCGTATTATCGGACAGCAATTTTGTAGTCGAACGTATGTCGGATATGGCGCTCATAAAATCTCCAAGGGCAACATGGCTCTCCGCCCTGCGTTCCCTCAAATAAGAGGACCACGGGCATATCTCGATGAGTCGAGTGATCTGTTGCACAGCTGCCCCATGATCGCCGTCGTACACAAATATATCGACTAATTTCATTTCTTCCCTAGCTGGGTATAACCTATCTAAGGCATTCAAGGCATCCCTATTATTTGGTTCTAATGCTAGCTGGAATGAGAACAGAAGGCGTGAGTCGTTCGTCCGTAAACTGTACAGTACAGTACGTAATGTAAAAACATAATGTAAACACGAAGGGAATAACGTACCACGTTGCGAAAGTCGCTTTCAGCCTCGTCGAAGTGGGCCTGCTTGAGTAAAATGTTGCCGCGCTGCAGCCTCGCTGGCGTGAAATCCGCCTTCAATTCCAGAACCTTGTCGAGATCGAGGAGAGCGAACTTGGCTTTGCCAAGCGCTAAATAAACCGTGCCTCTCTTGTAGTACGTCAGGTAATTGCTCGGGTCCCCCTCTGAAAGAAATTCGCTCTTGAACACCGGGGACCGTTCTCCTCCTCTCTCTGACACAAGATCAGCTGACAACGTTGGGAGCTTTCCAGCAAGCGACACAAGTGTCCACACAAGTGTCTTTGTTACTCATTGTCAAAAAAGAAATATTGAACGACGTTTACGTCGACTCGTGTCGCTTGCTGGAGAGCTCCAGTTTAAAAGACCAAGCGCAAATTCGGGAGGATTCAACCTACCAACGGCTGCGTGGTAGTGTGACAGGGCATCCTGCAACTGGCCCTTCGCCAGGAACTCCCTACCGTACTCCAGATGTTTCGTGATCTCCGACTGCGAGACACTTCCGACCACTAAAAACGAGTCAGCCGTTATCAGTCGCTCGTCGGAGAGACGGGCTGGTTTTTATTCAAAAGGGTGAGAAGAGGAGGTTAGGGTACGTACCGTCGAGGGTTATATCCAGCAATGCCACTATCAGGAAACCGTACATGACTGGGGGAGGAAAAAAATCAGTTCCACCGATGTGCTATGCTGTAAACAAGGAGACTAACGCGCTCAGCACCGCCAGATCGACACCTAACCATCCGATAACGCAAAACCGTTCAGCCACGCCGCCATTGCGATCGTGGTCTTATACGATTGGTGAAACCGCGAATCGTGTCTCTCCCACTAATGAACCCTGGAGTCAGATAACCTAACCCCTCGCGGCGGGGAGATAAATGTCGGAAGCTCGCGCGAAATATAGAATTCTTCATGTAAATCTCGGATATCGTCCGGACAATTTTTTTATTGATCCGCTCTCTCGGGACTAATTAAGAAATTTATATGTTTTACTATTATTTATTTCACAGATTCAGTAATGTGGTAAATAGGCCAACAATACGCTAGTACAAATTACAATAATTTTCTCTTACCAGTTCTTTATATTTATATTAAAACTAAACTAATTTATCAATATAACATTTTATTCAACTCGTATTGTCGGCCATTTACCACAATACTCCTTGCGTTGCATAAAACGAGCCTAATGATCCAATAATTTTTACAGATTTATTTAGCCTGAGAGTGGGGGACTAAACTCTTAGGAATTTTAAACTTGGAGAGCAAACTCTGACTAAATTTCCAATTATTATGTATGATTTATCGTCCCTAATCTGATCTTTAAATTGATTGCTGGTCAATCCACAATTTATAGAATTGCTTGAAACAAAATTTGTATAGTTTCTTGCTTGTGATCCAATTTTTTCTACCCGTCAAAAGACAAGTGATTAATAATACTATTTTCATATTAATGAAATAGGACGGGTATTACGTGATAAGCTGATCATTATAATTAAGTTAATTCGTAACTTGGACGGCCACTTTAAAATAAAACACACACCTCGCGCGCGACGTGAATCAATTTAAAAAGATTACATACGTTAATATCTGTTCTTATTAAAGGCTGCCCAAACAACCACTGTACATTCCAATATTTTGAAGATTAATTAGAGAAAATTTTAGTCTAATGCAAGATTAAAGATTATCTAAAGATTCTATACAATGCAAGCTCTTGCTGAGGAATAATCGAACTTGAATTCTCGTAATTACAGGCCGCATGTATAATTCTTCAACATCCGACACGAAGAGAGTGGCCACACAAGACGATTATAAGACTTAAATTACTTTTCCTCGATACGCAAAAATGTTGGAGCACGCAGGTGCAAGGGAAGCGACGAAAGAGAAGCCACACGCCTTGATCCTTTTGTAATCTTTATTATATTCATTTTTGTAGAAGTCTCCTGTCACTCTCTCTTCCTTCTCTTCGCGTAATACTATAAATAAACGGAAAAATTCACCGAATGAAAGAACATCGAATTAATATGTGATCGTCCCGTATGAGGTAATTTCTTTTTTTTTTTTTTTGTAACAATATTGACACTCTACATCAATTCTTCACGAGCATACGTTTTAAATATGCCTATATACACACGCGACAAGCGCGTGTACAGGAAGAGCGTCTGGAACGTTGAGAAAGTGAGGAAAAGAGGAATCGAAGAAATGTAAAGGAAGAAAAAGAAAAGAGAAACGCGCGCAGGGAGATTTATTGCTAATGAAGAATAAATATACGACGCATGCTGATGAACCTCTTCCTTCTTCCTCTTCGATCAATTTCTCTTCTCCCCTTCCCCCCCGTCTTTGGAGACACTCTCCTTCCGTCAATTTACCCAACGTGCACATATATATCTATGTATTGCGTATATATATCATATACAAATACACACATATAGCCGTGCAACAGTTCATCGGAACATTCGGTAATCTTTGTTCGAATATTCGGTTTTTTTCGCCTCTACATTAGCGCGTGTAAATGTGCAAATTATTAAATAAGAGACCGACAGAATGGTACGTTCACCGTTCCGTTCAAAGACACCCCTCCCGCACTGGGCAATGCGAGTGAAGTGATTAGTATAGTATCATTACGGTTACAAGTTAAATAACGCGTGAGGAGTGTGTCGCGCGACGCATCGTACGCATGTCGCCCACCCCTCCGCCGGGGGGGGGGGGTCGCGACCCCCCCCCTCCGTTTTTTTTTCGCCGCACGCAGCAAAAATTGAAATTTTTCCTTCCTCCTTTTGCCTCCCGCGCCCACCTCTCGCATCTCCCCCAACGATCCGATTACATGCGCACGATTATGCCGTCCTCGTACCAAATCGAAAAAACGCTCGGAACAAGTTAGAAGACGTTTCTTTTGCCATCCCACCTCGCTGCTGGCGCTCCTCCGGAGGAACGGGCGCGCTTCTCTCTTTTTTTTTATGGTGTTCTCTCACCCCCGCGAAAATCCGCGCTCTCGTTACCTCCCAAGGGGGAGGACGCGCAAGAGTGGAGAAACCACGGAGAATGCGCGCGCCCGTTCCTCCTCTCGTCGTCGGGAATCGAGCCCGATCGAGCGCGCTTATAAATGTAAAATAATAAAAAATACAAGACTACTCGCACGTGAACAATTTGCGCCGCGACTCGCCGGCGACCAGCCCCCTCCCCCCGTCTGGCCGGCGTTCAATAGTATTGTATTTGTCGCGCGCGCATTCGCGTTTTTACATTTTCATACGATGTGCAATGTGTTCCTCTGCGGAATTTCCTCTCCCTTCTTCGATAATGATTGCAGTCACAGTCAACGCCGCTTTTCCCTTCTCCCTCTGTTTTTATTATTTTTATTTTTCCCCTCGTTCCCTTTGATGCCTGTGTTCGTTCGATTAGCCCCTCTCTCATTCTCACACTTCTCACCCCAACCTTTTCTCTCTTCCCTCGCACTATACTCTTTAAAATTAATCTTTCGTCTGATCATATATTCCGTTCTTTAGAACTGTAATCCGTAAAGTGTTTTCTTTTATTTATTTTTCCCCCTAAGGCTGCTCGTCCGATATACTTCAGAGGACCAAACATGAGAAAAGAACGTGTACAGTACAGAAGACATACATTTACTGTTTACCTTCCGAAACGTAGAAAATAAATACTAAATCGATCAATAAATAATAATCGCAGTTATCGTTCTCTATTTCTCCTAAGTATGCTAATACGCTATTAAAAAAAAAAAAGAAAAAAAAAGAAGAAGTCATAGTACCGCACGTTTAAATTTATACACATTTATGTCGGTTTACTACACGGTGGACATTTTGACTATCTTGCAGGAACGTTCGACAATAATCAGGTTTCGACGTTAACGTCATCGCGGGAGAAATAACGAAGCGAAAGTTTCTCTGCCAATCGGTGATCGATATACCGATCGTGGACGCTGTCACGTTGAAGGGAAAATTATTTAAGTTAAGGGGACAACAACACGCGGAAGTGGCGTACGTTGTAATCGCCGGCCGCTCGAAATGTATCCCTCTCTCTCTCTGCCCACCATGTAAGTCGGAAAAGAAAAAAAAGCGTTCGTTTCGAAATGCAATAAGGGACTGATTAAAAACGCGGGCGCGACACGCGATCGACGCGTCCGCGAAATGCCTAAACGCATCGTACAGTTGCAACTTTTAACCCTTGGATGCGTGGCCTCCTAATGGGATAAATTTTCTAATCGCGAACGATATCGACAAAAGAATTACCTAAGAGGAAAGAAAAGGTCTCGAAGTCCCACCCCGTTTTCATGCATCCAAGAGTTAACGATAAAAAAAAATCTTTTATCGTGTACGTTTAAATTTGATCCGTTACGCAAATCTGCCTTTGTTCGCCAAAATTTCAATTCTCCCCGTGGGAATCGGGAACTCTACCGATACCTTTTCCTTCGTCACTTTTTATAAAATAATACAAAATAAAATAGGAAAGAAGACGCAAGAGAAGCCTGCGTGTACGTAACGTCAGTCTCGGAACCGACGCGGAGTCTTCCCTACGAAAATGATATACACGTTGCCGTACACGAGAGATCGGCACGGCGTGAATGAACGATACCGCCGTCCGCGAAAGGATTCTCCGTAAGTAACGTTCTTGGCGGGGCCTCCGAGAGCTGACGTGATAATAGCCTCGATGACGAATCGTATTAAAAAATTTGAGAACACTCGCACCCAACGGTCGGAAGCCAACGATCTTTTTTTTTTCGTTTACCTCGTTAAACGCTACCCCAACCCCTTTGAATGCTCTATGATGAAATAATTATTCGATCCCTCTCGTAAAAGAGGCATTCACACCTTGGTCCACGGTCACACGGCATACGATTCCACGCACGCGAATTGCACTATTAAATCTAGTAATATAACAGGTATAAGTATGACATGTCTAAAAATCCTGTCGGTTGTGACGCAAATCGAATTTGTACTTTTTCCCCTCACGTAGTAGATTAGATAGACGAAGAACCCGACGTTTTTTCTTTTATTTTTTTTTTTAGCACAAAACGATATCGACATCCTACAAAGCCCTATACCCAACGTCATCATTCAACCGGTAAATGACTCGCAAGCTCGCGTCATCTATTATATCGTTTAATGCGCGTTTACTTTAAGCAGAAACAATGCCCTAGAAAGGTCCCCCGGGACCGCCAAGAGCCTAGCGTTCAGCCCTCCCCGATCGGACAACAGCCACGTTGTCTTGTGTTGTGTTAACTGTTTTAACGACTTAATATTCTTGTTCTCAGCTCAAACAACCTGAGCTAGTTCACCTTCCCGACATTCAATACCGATTAATTAATACACATTTATTTGTATTTGTTATCCCGTTAATTGTTCGTTTCATCAATTCGCGTGGAAATTGAATGTCACAAGATCGTTCGATATCACAGTCGTTTTTCAATTATTTTAGTGTTATGTATTTATATATATAACGCGCGTATCATACTGATAAATACAGCTAGAAAATAACATGAGTGCACCCCGTGTGTCTCCCTCAAGAGGCTTATGCTGCTTTCTATCTTTCCCCCCTCCCGTTATTTTGTTTTTTTTTCTTAATGAAGATAGAGCCCGCTATGTCAATGCAAAAAGCATCTCTCCCTTTGCTCTTTGTTTTTAATACCCCTCTGTAACTGCAACCGTATTTTTTAATCTGTCTCAATATAATTTATCTTCCATATGAGCACTCACACATTCGCATTCGGTACTGCAGACTAAGATTTTCTTTTTATAAAGCGCCATACCAATTTCGCAGGGCAACGTCTCCGTTACGTTTAGAAATGCTATTCGAGAAGCACGCTTCTACGTGGGATCAACGCAGTTCCGTCTGTAGAACTACAAGCTCAGGTACATAAAACATTTATATATACCTGCTCTTTCCACTAAAGCATAATCTAGCCGCATTTGTACAGTGAAACCTCCATATTCGTTATAGGCATCTGTGGAAAATTTCGCCATCAAGGCTCTCGCTGCAAACGTTCACAACACTTGGAAGAGAAACAGTGCAAAGACGGCAAATAATTTTATCAAAAAAGACAGAAAGATTGTTTCTTTAAAGAAAAAAATCTTACGACAAAAAGTGGAAACTTTCCTTTCCGACATTATGTAACCGCCGTATATATATATATCGAGGTATCACTGTAACAAAGTTATGAGAATAACTTATGAAAATAACTGCTGGCTTTGTAAATCGCATGAACGCCGTCTTGAAAATTTCTAAAATTATCAATGCGTATCAGGCTATAATGAAAATGTGAGATTTCTAAAGGTATCCTAAGACGTAGCCTGTGTTGCCATTTTTCTCTTTCTCAATATCAAAACCGTCGATCCCCGAAAAATTCACGTGGCTTATTTCAAGTAAACCATATATTGCCGGCGCAATATCGTCTCTCTTTGGGGACGGCAAAACAACAAAGTACCATTCGTCGCTGAACTACAGCAAATTAAGGAAAAAAAAAATAATAAGGAATCATCATGTAATCTATGGCGACGGTAATTTGGCGTATCCTAGGCGTATCGATAAACGTGCACGTGTATAAATAAAGAATTATATGCCATCCATTTAAACGAAACAGCATGACTTCTACTGGCCATTATGGTAGCAAAGGCAATAAAATACTTGTGCATTAAAAATGTTCTTTTGACAACAGTCAAACGTTTATATTACGCTATAATTACCGAAGATACGCCCCACCGTACCCCCTATAAAAGAAAAAAAGAAAAGAAAGTGTGTAAATAATAAAGTTACGATGAGCCCCCTATAATCTCGACAGGAGTTCTAAAAAATTTTACTAAGTTTCTTCAGCTACTATGTGTTACATCGTTATTCCCTCCGAACAGGGACTAACGACTTACCGATTTGATTCGTTAGTGGTTATACTACTTGTGTTTCTCAGCACGCACGGCAACGAAATGTTGGATGGATCTCTAACTAATAAGTGTCGAACAAATCCTATTTACCATACTCGCACTTTTCTTTTTATGGTGAGATCATTCACATTTGAGATATCATCCGGCGATCCACCGGCGCGAATACTAAATTGCACGCAGGATTTGTCAATGTCGCTCACGAACAAATGTAATATAGTGGAATTTAAACATAAGTATTCTTTTTTTTCTGCTTCTCATCCAAAAACTCGGAGTGCACAGGCAGTCGAGCGAAAACGTGAATACGTATTATACGTGAAACTGTCTGTACTCTGCGCATGTGTACATGTATACGCGCGCAAAACACGTGCGTGTAGTGTCAGACATAATAATAATGTCGTGTCTTCCTTACATATAATTGAATTTGCGTGTAGAGTAATAATAATTATGATGAAGTAGAAAGAGATGGAAATAATCATCTACTTGTCCCATCCTCCCCACCAGTCGGGGCCGCCGCTGTTGCCATTATTAGTGGAATTATTGTACGATGAATTAAAGTTACCTCCGTAATTTGAATAACCGCCTGTAATAAGAAAAATAAATAAAATATTGTAAATATTGTGTAAAAAAAAAACAGCAATTATACTATTTAGATATCCCATCAGCTTTTTAAATTAATATTCTAAAATCAAATATTAATAAAACATTTTAAATTAATATCAGAGAAAAAGAGATTGGTATCCTGTTATTAATCATTTACCTCCGTAACCACCAGGTCTAGATGGCCCATTACTACGACCAGGCCCAGAACTGGGTTGTTGACGATAATCTCTTGCACCAAAGCCGCCGCCAGCGAAGCGTCCCTTGGTGCCACCACCACCACCGCCGCCGCCACCGCCGCCGCCGCCGCCACCTCCTGGTCGCCGAGAACTACCTCCGGAATATCTCGCTTCGTTAAACATGTCATCCAGCCAAGGTGGAAGGTCCTGATTGGCTTCGATAAGCAGAGATACCAAGTCGCGTACCAGATTATGATTCTTATGGTTGAAAAATGATGTGGCCAGACCTGAATTACAAAACGAGACGCGATGTAACGTGTATCTATTTTTTGTCAAACAATTGCTAGCAGTGCAATAATTCCGAAGTAAAACAAACCTAAATTGCCCATACGTCCGGTACGACCGATACGATGAACGTATTCCTCAACGTCGCCGGGCAAATCAAAATTAATGACGTGTTTAACGTGCGGTATGTCGAGGCCACGCGCTGCCACTGCGGTAGCGACCAGGATCGGCGCTTTGCCCGCGCGGAAGCGACGCAATGCTTCCTCTCGTTCGCGTTGAGTCCTATCGCCGTGAATGCTGGTAACCGGATATCCCATTGAGGCCAAGTATTCTTCGAGCATGTCGGCACCTTTCTTAGTCTCCACGAACACTAGGGTGAGTGACTCAGCAGCTGCGTAACACAAGCGTAAAGCATTAACCTTTTTATTGCATTACCAATTATAAATAAATTTTTACACCTGGAAATTCGATGTTGATTCGAGTCTAACTCAGTATTAAAACTTACTAGGATCTGCAAAGTTGCTAGCCTGCAGCAAATCAAGTAGGTATGAACGTTTGTCATGTTCTTCCACCCATACAATCTTCTGTGTAATATTCTCAGAAGTCGATCCCACACGACCAACCGCCAAGAAGATGTAGTTGCTGAGAAAATCTCTGGCTAACATTTGAATCTCTTTCGGGAAAGTGGCAGAGAACATGAGAGTCTGTCTCTCTCCAGTCGGCGGCATATTATCTTCCTGGACAATGCGTCTTATTTGCGGCTCGAAACCCATATCCAACATGCGATCTGCTTCATCTAGTACCAAGAATCTATAACACAAACATAAATAATGAGTAAATGAAATAATAAATTAATTCGTGTTATTCTTAACTCAATTATTGTTTATGTAAACGTACCGGCAATTATGCAAGCCAATTTTACCGCGTCCCAACATGTCCACCAGACGCCCAGGCGTTGCCACGAGTAGATGACAACCGCGATCCAACTCGCGCATTTGATCTACTATGTTGGAACCACCGTATACGACCGCGGGGCGCATACGCGATCGGTATGCGAATTTCCGCGCTTCGTCGTATATCTGCGTAGCGAGCTCTCTCGTGGGGGCCAGCACAAGACCCAACGGATACTGCTTACGCCTGCCGGAGGAGTTCGCTTGCGGTGGCGGCGGTCGCGGCCCGCTCTCGTAAATCTGATTCAGTATTGGCACTAGGAAGGCTGCTGTTTTACCGGACCCGGTTTGAGCGCAGGCCATCACGTCACGGCGATTGATGATGATCGGTATCGCGTACTTCTGTACCGGTGTAGGCTTGTCATATCCTGCCAAGGCGATGCTATTCTTTATTATCTCTGTCAGCTTAACCTCGTCAAACTGAAAAATTAGAAAGCAAGGGGATTAGATGTGTGGTGTGTGCGTGTGAAAAATATAAATACCAAATAAAGTCCCGTGTATGTATCGTATACTCACAGATGTGATGTGTGGTGGTATGTTATCTCCGGTAGCCTCAACTGGGATATCCTCGTATTTGCTAAAGTTGATCCCAGTATTGCCAGTACCAAACAGCTCCAGCTCCACTCGCTCATCCCTGGCAGTTGGGACCGTCCAGTCGACTTCGCCTCTGCCGCCTCTGCCACCTCTGTCATCGCCCCATCTCCCGCCGCTACCTCCCATCCTGTCATTTCTGTTGTCCGGCCAACGATCATTTCGAACAGGCTCCTGCCAGCGATCGTTGCCGCTAATTGGTCGATCGCGCTCGGCGTTGGGGTATCTATAATCCCTTCCATTTTCCTGACTGCGCCTATTGCGCCCACCGAAGCTCCCGAAGTTCGCGAAATCGACGTCGCGAGGACTCCGCGAGTCCCGATAACCGCCTCCGGCCCTATCGCGATCATCCCTTCCTCGGTCGCGATCGCGATCTCCCCCTCTGTCTCTGTCAGTAAACGGTCTTGAGTTGGAAGAGTAATTCAAATCGGCGGGTGGATTACCTGTTGAGAAAAAAATTCCACACTTATGTATATTCGTTTCTTCTTTGCTAAAGCAATTCGATTCCACAAGCTAAGATCAAGCGACATTCTGCTGGCCAGTACACGCTTATCAGCCCCAACATGTCGACTTGCTATATTGTAACGCATCACTTGATACTCCGCCATAAGAATCACATGCGACAACGAGCGTTGAATTTTTTCAAAGCAACCTCGCGAATTAACAATTTCGACAACTTACTGTACTCACTCGCAACTTTATGACGAAGATGCGGTGGAACGTAGCGGCCCCCACTTGGTTGGCGGGAGCCCTGCAAGTCCAGATCAGCTAGCTGCGGGGCAAAAGAAAGAGAGAGCTCAGGTTAGATCGGAGTCTGGTATTCGCGACCGCGTGACATTCGCGCGGATAAAGTCATTATCATTCGGTTCCCCGACGATGAGTCATCTCGATCCGCGAAAATCCGACTTGTGCGCTCCCCCCCGCCCCCTCCCCCGCCGCGCGCAATCCTATCTCGGGAACAGGCGCGAGAGGAAGAGAGAGAGAGAGAGAAAAAGAGATAGGAGAGAAAGAGCGAGCGCGTCGCGACACGAGGCAATAGGCATGCCGTTCCCGGAATCGCTTGCCGCCATTATACGTAGCGTACGTCACGAGCTGGCCGACGAGTGACGACGGCCCATGATGCTCTCTCTTTCTCTCTCTCTCCCTCTCTCTCGCTTCGATCGGATAAAGGAAATTCCCCTTGCGTTCTCCAGCGAGAACAAGCGAGAATGTTCGCGTTTGGAGATCCCGAAAGGGAAAATCCGGATCGAGATGTGCGAAAAACCGAGAGGAGAAAAACGGGGAAGGGGGAGGGGAGGAAAGGATTCGCAGGACGCTGGCCCCGAAGGGAACAATGCCTCCTGGCTTCCTGCGGTCCTTTCTCTCGCCCTTCGTTTTTTTCCCTTACCTGCTGCTCTAGACCTGATCCATTCTGGTTGGCTGCATTACTCATATTACTCCGCCTCGGTGCGTAGGTTTCGCAGCTCTGTCGCTTGAAGCCCTTTTTAAGCTCGTCTACTCTTGCTCTCTCTCTCTCTCTCTCTCTCTCTCTCTCACACACACACGCGAGTCGAAAAAATTCCCAACGCGTCCCAACGCGCTCTGTCTCTTTCTAGCTCCTTCGCTTTCTCTCCCTGTCTCTCGCTCGGTCTCTTTGTCGTCTCGCGGACTGATATATACGCCTCGCGCAGGCGATAGCCTCGCTTAATCGCGAATTCGCACCCGATCCTTTATCAGTTCGTCGAAGAACGGCGCGCGCCGGTCAAGTCTTTAGCTGAACACGATACGGAGGGATCCCGGAGGCAACTGGCGTGAAGGAAAGCGCGAGAGGCCCCTGGCCGCACTTGACGTTGACGCAACAAAAATGGCCGAGAACCCGAGCTGCCAAAATGGCGGCGCCCCGACTTCCGCCGGATGTCAGGGGCGACGGGACGCGCGAGTAACCGAGTGGGGAGAACGTTCCCCCTCCCCTTCCTCATATGATCGACGTCGCAGGGGAAAAAAAAAAAAAACGCCAGGCGCGAGAAATCGTAAACTTACATTAGGAATATTTTGTATATATTTATTAGTTCTTGCACGAGCACGTGCGATGATATGACCGATCGAAAACGCGGTTGGTAATGATGTCGAGTTAAGTACCGAACGCTCTCGCCAACTTGAAATTCGCGAGCGAATACATTTTTTTAATTTCATGCGGAGATCAGGATTTTGTTCATGTAGAAAAGAATCCTATCGATAGGTCTGTTCCTTTTTAACTGAACTTCTTACACGGTTTATCTTTCCTCTTTCCCTTTTCATATTGGAGAGAAAAAGAGAAAAGATAAAGTGCAGATCTTTGAGATCTATAATCACAGAGTGGGCGCAACAAACTAGCTATTCTTTGTCGTGGTCGTAATAAACGTCAATAATTCGGATATATTGGATTATAATAAAAATAATTGTCGTAATAATTTCAACGATAACAAAATCCATCTTTTAGTCAAGTCCCGAACGAGTGATTATGCCATCCAATTAAACATAGGTGCAGGAAAGATTGGTTCTAAAAAAGATCAGTTCGGCTTTAGTTGCCCAAAATACCTCACTGGAATTCGTAGAATTTGTTCGATTGTACAGCGAATGCAGTTTTGTAAATGTTTTCCTTTATTGTACAACATGTCACCAAATTTAGCGTTTAATCTAGTCGTCCTTCTTCGTGTCGGTCTTGCCTCCCCTGATTCTTCCGGTACGACGAGCAGCAATAAGACCGATCTTACGACCGGCGCTGGTACCACGCTTGACGGTGGACGCCTTACCGATGTGTTGATGGTTACCACCACCGTGAGGATGCTCCACGGGATTCATGGCAACACCACGAACCTGAAAAAGTTTCGAGTGTCTCAAATACGGCGAGGAAGCACCATAGGCTCGATGCAAAAGAGCTTTACGTTCATTCAGTTGAAAAAAATTTCCACAAATTGAAATTCTTCAGGTTTCAAATGTCTAATTGCCATCATTAAGAAAATTGAATTCTCGTTACACATCGTGTCAGCAACGAATGTGAAAATCCGAAGGCATACCTTAGGCCAGCAATTCCTCTTCGCCTTGTACTTGTGGTAAGCCCTACCGGCTTTAAGTATAGGCTTATCTATACGTCCACCACCAGCGACGATCCCAACCATAGCTCTGTTGTTGGAAGGAATGACTTTCTTCGCGCCCGAAGGTAGCTTGACCCTAGTTTTCTTGGTGTCGGGGTTGTGGGTTATCACTGTGGCGTAATTGCCAGAAGCTCTGGCCAATCGGCCCCTGTCACCGGTCTTCTCCTCCAAATTGCAGACAATTGTACCTTCCGGCATCATGCCGACTGGCATCACATTTCCAATCTGGAGGTTGGCTGGAAAACGTTACATTTTGTCATTAATAAAAATTCATATGTAATGTAGCCAAGAAAAACGCTCTCTAGATATACAATCAAATTTAAAACATACGGCAAATAAGAGCAAACAAATTATACAAATTATATTATATAAATTCATTTTTATGTTTATGTTAAAGTTACTTTTTATATTTTATATTATTCGCTATAACATCAGCATTTTGCTCTTATTTGCCTTATGTTTCAAATTTAATATGTAATAAATTCTTATAAATGAGAGTGGTTGTTTTAAATAAAGCATCATTAATTTTACATTGTTTCGTTCAATGTCATTTAGAAATTATCGTTGAGCATACCTTTCTTTCCGCAATACAGGAATTGGCCGGTGTACATTCCCTCTGGCGCGATAAATAATTCTTTACGCGTTTTGAACTTGTAAGGGTCACGGAAGTGCACCACCGCTAACGGCGCGCCGCGACCAGGATCGTGGATGATGTCCTGAGTGAAAAAAGAAATAAACCTCATATAATACCTATTAAACTAGCTGAAAACATTTTAGTAACGTGACAAATGTATCCTCAGAAAGAGCCTCTAATTTGACGTCATCTAATCAATCAGACGTAGGTATGTTAGAAATCATCATGAATACAAGCTGAATCAATTCACCAGGCCTCGAAAATGCCGCTCCGAATTCTACAGTCGTGCTAATTGGAACCATTATGGCCAAATAGAATAGAAAATTGCTGCAAACCTTGACGACACCCTTGATGAATCCATGCCTCTCGGAGAAGTCCAGAGACCGCAGCTTCGGTGCTCCCTTTCTCCTCTTGGTGTGGGATCGGAAGACGGATCCCGCACCTTTACGCTGCGCGCGAATCACTCGACCCATGGCTCAAAAACCTGAAAAGAAATCACGGTATCGGTGAGCCTCGTCGCGACGACACTCTCGCAACACGCACCACGCTCGTTAACACGTTGTGCATTTCAGCTGGCGCATCTTAACCTCACGATGCCGCTCGAGGTGCGAATCCATCATTTCGCCGGATTCGCGAAAATATCGAGTGTATCTTACGCACGGAAAACGAGGATCACGTAATTGTGAGCTTCTTTCGACAGATTCGTCTCGAGCGCGGTAGATCGATGCGGATAATCCGCGCCAGCGAAAACCCCGTGCGTACCAGAGGAGCCGACATCAAACAGAGGGAAGGGAGGTGAAAGCGGAAGTCAGCCGTGATTGGGGGATACCACAGTGCTTCGCTTGATCGCGTAGTCAACCCGCTAAAACGGCGTTCGATTCAAATTCGTTTCCTGCGTGCACCTAATCCAATTAATTTATATTTTACATACATTTTTGTATTTTGTTATGTTCTAACGAATTAGATAAGCAAATAAATTACGCGTTAATTATAATAGACGTAAATAATTCTTCAAACTCACATCTAAAAAGTAATTTTCTCAGCAAAAATTCAATATTGAATTTAAACAATTTTTAATATATTTAATTACTACAATAACTTATTTATATACTAAATATACTTAATCAATATATTTAACTTTATTATATTTAATTACATATTAATTATATAATTATGTTATATAATAATCGTTATATTAAAAAGTCTTACTGTAAAGTCTCATTACAAAATTGCTTTCTTTTAAAAGGAAAATTCTATTAGGAAGATTTGCAATTTTATATGTCATAATTATGCTGAGACGCTTTTTCCTCTCTAAAAAAAATTCAATTTCAGATAATTTAGATAAAAATTGTGAAGCAATAAATTGATAAAACAATTCCGTAATAAAGAATGATGCGCATCCCCTCCAACTCGTTCACACTAAATCGTCCAGCGAGAGAGCGGTGATAATTCTTTTATTTCAACGCGCGTATTCGAAATGGATGGACGCGTCGTCTCGCTCGTTATCCTTTTACTTTGCACGTTAATAAGTGCCCGAGATGTGATCAGACGGAAGAGAATTGTCGGCGGTATCCCGGCCGCGCAGCCTCCTGAGGACGATCCGGTGGTTTTTGTGAATAAAAACGATCGTGACGCGCGTATCGTCGGCATCCGCGATCCTGACAAGGGATTCTATGTATTTCGTGGAATCAGATTTGGGCAGCCACCAACCGGTCGAGCTAGATTCCAGGTAAAACGTTTATAGATCTATAAATATAAAAGTAAGAATTATCAAATATATAGTATTATAAATGTATTATTACAATATATAATATAAACTTACACACATATAAATTCAATGTGTTAAAAATCTTTGCACATTTAGCAAAATTGGAATTCTTCGCGATCTTTATCTACATATTATATATGGGGTAAGATATTAATGATGTAGTTAATTTAAATTTTAAGATCCTATCAATATTTTATTACATAAGAATTTTTATTGACTTAATGACGTACATTTAAAAATTAAAATTTGAAAAGATACCAATTATAATTGTCAAGCCGTACAATTTATAGAATATTTTTTGTGTAATGTGAGTCGTAATGTACACGTCGACAATGTTAACGACTCAAACCGTTATGTGAACTGTGGCAGAAAGACTAGAAAAGCATCACAATATATGTGATAATTAAATTCAATGACCTGTGGAGTAAACGTGTGCGTCACTTTAACGAGCAACCGCGAATATTAATAGCTATTCCATGTAAGAACAAAAGGCCGTGGTTTTTTTTGCGTATTTTTTACACTACTATTAATCAATAACGCGCACGATCAGGCTGAACGGAACATCCTTTTATCTCTCAGTGTATCCTGTCACACACATACAATGGTCCGATTTAATGAACTTGATACGTGTTATCAAGTTCATTAAATTCGGACAGTTCTGTCCGAAAAATAAAAAGAAGCATAAAACAAACCATATGAGACGCAAGAAATGATACGTTATTTAACAAATATTAATTATATAATTTGACATATCGGTCAAAC
Organism: Temnothorax longispinosus; assembly: GCF_030848805.1. Lineage (NCBI taxonomy): Eukaryota > Metazoa > Arthropoda > Insecta > Hymenoptera > Formicidae > Temnothorax > Temnothorax longispinosus. Next base: position 1,461,790 of record NC_092362.1, on the reverse strand, counting down.
ATAGACAATTAATCACTCATTATAATAACTAAACATAATTCTTTCTCTATACTTTTTAAACATTTATATATTTCTTTTATGCAATTCAAATCGAAATACAAATTAACGTTAAATAATTTTAACAATTATTACCAATACAATATATCAGCCATTATTGGCTTTGACTTTTTCTTATGCTTTATCAAGCCTCGTAAAAAAAAATAATAAAGTTATCATTGTTATTAAATCAACATCTTCATTTAATAAGAAAAAAAATTTTTTCAGCGAGCTTCGCCCGTGTATCTCGAAGGAGAGTACAACGCCACTACGTGGGGACCTCCCTGTCCTCAGCCCAGTCACAATGAACCCGATAAAATCATCGGAAGCGAAGACTGCCTCTTCCTGAACGTCTTCACCCCATCGCTTCCAGATTCCAGCGGCGGCTATCCCGTACTGGTATGGATCCACGGTGGTGGTTTTAGGAGAGGTGCGGCGTGTCAATACGAAATGAGACACCTGATTAAGAAGAAGCTGATCGTCGTGTCTATCCAGTACAGATTAGGGACGTTAGGTAATTAAGATGCGCTAAACAAGGAAGGAAAGTGATCTCACCGAAATCTCTTTCGTTTCAGGATTTCTGAGTACAGGTACACAGGTGATGCCGGGAAACAACGGTATGTTCGACATGGTGCTGGCTATCGACTGGGTGAAGGATTATATACATTTCTTCGGCGGTGATCCAAACAGGATAACAGCCTTCGGTCACGGCACCGGCGCCAGTTCCGCTATAATGCTGTCGTTATCAAAATTCTGCGAAAGTAATCCCCGATAGCACAATTTATCGCGCTCTACAATTAACGCGTCCTTCCTCGTCGTTAACAAATCATTCTATTTCTGTAGATCACTTCCACGGTTTGATCGCAATGTCCGGCTCCGTTTTATCTCACTTCGCTGTCGACAAGGACGCCTCCGAGACCGCCAGATACGTAGCTCGTAAAAACGACTGTCCCACAGACGATGCGCGAAGAATGGTGGACTGCCTGCGAGAATTGCCGGTCGAAAAATTGATCAGCATCGATTCCCAATTGGAGAACATCCGTGCGACTGCCCGAGGTTTCGTCTCCGGCTTGGCCAATCTGCTAACACCTGGTCCTGTGATGGAAGGTCCCAACGACGGGAGGTATAGTGCAAAAGTATCGAGATTAAGATATTACCAAGTTGAATTTCTTTTTAAATCAAACTTACCGTTGATCGTTTTTAAAAGATCGCTTCCGAACTTCATGACCACATCGCCGGAGGAATCTTTGAGGCTCGGCGATTTCCCGTCTATCCCGCTATTAACGGGAGTTATGAAGGACGAAGCGGGAGGTGCCGTTCTCGGTCAATACAGAGATGAAGTGCAAAACAAATTGAGCACGGTCCCGGATTATTTGACCAGTGAGTTCATACCGTATCTGCAAGGAACTGTTCCAAATATGCAGAACGGATCGCGATTCGTCCCGCAGGCTTTCCGCGGCTACCTCAACATGTTCCAAGGTGACGGCAGGCCGAATACTATTGAAAAAGTTGCGGAAGCTTTGGGCGATTCGCTTTACAACGCTCCCGCATTTCTGACCGTCGACCACTGGTCCAAAAAAGCTAATACATTTTTGTACACTTTCGACCATAAGGGAAATAGAAACTATGGTAAAGACTTTCTCGCCGGATTGCCAATCGTCGACGCCAAACGATCCTCGGATGGTATAATTTATAATAACTCATAAAATACATCATGTTACATTCTTACATATAAATATTGATATAATTAAGTCTCGTTTGTAGGTAATTTGAATCACGGCGACGATCTAGGATTCATCTTTGGTCGAAACACAATTACCGGCGAAAAAGTGAGAGATGGCGGAAAGCCGGACGAAGCGGATGAGCGCGTAACGGACATTTTTACAGATATGATAGCAAATTTCGCGAGAAGCGGCACGCTTAATGCACCTGCTACAAACGTACAATCTAATGACAGCACTTGGGTGCCAGATATAGTTCCACAATTCTCGGACGACACAAATTCCTTCGTCAGTATCACGACAGCTCCGAAAAGCTTGAAAAATTTTAGGTAACGTCGCGAAAACCTTATGTTAAATATTAGTCGGTACATCATTAAACTATTCGCCATGTATTAATTTCAGATACTGTGAAATGGGATTGTGGACGGTTGTACCAGAACGATTAAAGTCACCGATATGCAATTTATACAAAGTACCTGTTCAGTTGATAGAACAAGGTGCCAAAGTACCGATATCCGTAATTCAGAAACCTGTCGACTCGGTCAACGAATTTATTCCCAAATCTGGCCTTAATGTCGCGAACAAACTGACAGATCAGAAAATCGAAGAACCGAAGAAAAAAGATACAACGCAACGGAAAACGAATGATTTACCGAAGGTACTTGTACCGCAGATACCATTCGGTTAAGTTATTATTCATAACACGTTTATTTTATACGTATATGTTCTTTTATTGCAAAGATATATGAAATAAAAATATCTAATAATTTGATTTTACCTCATCGTGAAACAAACTTAGAGATTCTATTACATCATCGTCAAACGATTCCCATACATCCGGGTCATCTTGCAACTTTGTTATTTTTTCACTGATTTTAGGATTTTTTTCTACCCTTTTGTCCTCTTTTTCTGTACACAACACGAAATCTTCAGATTTCTCATGTTGCTTTTGTTTTTCTGTATTAAGGGGTGCAGCCAATTCACATTCCATCTTACTTTCAGCATTAACATTTGGAATTATATCAATATCCAGCTGACTTTGCTCCTTGTTTTGTATTTTGTCTTGTTCTTGTATTACATCTTCAATCTCTACTACTTCGATCTCCTCTTCGATCTCCTCATCTGACTTGCCATCCGTCTGAGACCAATTTATATTCATGCCATTCATATTCTCTTCTATTAATTCTCCATCGTAGCCATCCCGTACTATTACACCTTGTGTTTCAACGATTTTTTGCCGTTTATGTGGTATTGCATCTGCATCTTTAAAAACCTTTTCAATCCTACTTCTTTGGTCTGATCTACAAGTAGTCGCAATTTCTTCTACTAGATTTTCAAGACCAAGTTCATTATCAGGTTCCCTAGAAGTTAATATGTATTTAATTTATTTAATATGCAAATAAAGCTGCTAATATAGTCTTATCTATACAAATTCTTGCATATAAAAAATATAAACTTAAATAAGGTTTGAAACACTTACTGCTGCCGAGGTAACTGTAACGTAGGCGCAATAGGATGTATAATTTTTTCCAACTCGGCTGATACGAATTTTGCTTCTCGAACAATATTTAAATCGATATCATGAGCTGCTCTGTGCGATATTTCTAGACAGTATTGTACAGGAAATGACGATGCCACATGTGGATTCATTTGTAAAGCTCTTAATACTCTAAATAGTTCCAAGCGGCATACGTTGTGATCTTTATAAAATTTTTGTTCAGCAGAGTCCAGATAAAGATTGTATAATAAAGGTATCACGGTATTCTGCACGTTCTAAAAGAAATATGTAGGAAAATCATAGTAATGCATTGTTATAACAAAATAAATCTAGATGAACTTACCTTGTAAAATGATTGTTTCAGCAGGACATTACCGCTGAGAATTATATTTTGTAAAGCGATAAGAGCCTCTTTGCACAAATCTGCATCTAAATGTGCAGTTTTAGAAGAACTTTTAGAAGAACTCTCTCCATTATTTAAAACTGTACTGTTTTCGTACTGACTATGTTTGAAACGTTTTATTGCCCGTTTAGACAAGTGCGTTTTTGGTTGCACCTGGACAAAATAATAATTGTCTATTAGATAACTTTTAATTAAATAGACATATAGCTTATTTGAAGTTTAGGCAAAAAGTTTACAATCTCTTTTCATAAAAATTGTAATTACAATAGTAATGAAACCAGTTTAGAAACTTTATAATTATTAGATGAGTATAAAAGTGAGCATTTAATTGATAATTAACCGAAACTTACAGATAATAACACGCAACTTCGTTCTGGTGTTATGTCCTTCAATATGCACGTAACACATTCATTTGCAATTGTCTCTATTCCTGACAACGAACTCGTATTAATTAACCACGAACAGAGACATTTGTAAGTACATATCCTGACATTTCTAAAAGGTTTATTATTATCACTAAATGTCATTTGATCTTCGGAGCTGACACTTGTCCATTGCAATGTTTGTTGGAACAACTGTAATATGATCGTCCCATATGGTACTAGTTCCTGAGCAAATCTGAAACATACATTTACATTACGAACCATGGTTACCCAATGATTAGTCAATTGAACATATATTTTATCAAAATTTATATGCATATATACCCATTTATAAGCGCATCCAAAACTGCGAGCAAACTAATGTGCAATTTTGGCAAGACGACGTACAGCATCTGTTCCTTAAAGGAAGTTTTATTTTTTAAATTTAACGGCGTTATTGCCAATCCTCGACATAAAACTCCCAGAATATCGTGAGGTAGAACAGAATTTCTTGCATCATATCCGCTGAAATTTTAAATTAAATGTACATTTCAAGATTTTAAATAAGAGACGTTAATGTAATATCAAATGTAAGACTTATAGATCAGTACCGTAACATTGAGGAAAGATAAATGCACAAATTTGCAAATCTCTGTTTCTGCCCATCGTAGTATTGCTTTACGTCTCTATTAGAAATAGGTGGTAATTCTAATTGATCCCAGACGTCTACACTCTCCAGCTCTATTAATCCAGAAAACAGTTCATCCATTATAGCATGCAAGCTATTACAAAGCAACGCTTCGTTGAACATAGTTGCAGTGTATACAGATTTAGAAGGTGGTGGTTTAAACGAGCGTTCTGTCGCTTTGGATAGAAGAACGTAGCATCTTGCGCTAGCGTTAACCAAGTTCTCTTGCCTGGAGTCAATTTGTAATAAAATCATTCTCTTTATCAGTCCCTGGAAAATGTTAAAACAATAAATTTCTTATTCGTACGCGATCTCTTACGTTGATCAGCATTAATGTGCAACGTAAAACATTTAGCTAATAGAACAAAGTTTGTCGAATCCATTACCTGAAACTTTTCGCAAACTTCAGGATAATGATAAAGTAGAACAGCGACCAAGTAGTAGATTGCACCACATTTTGCGTCTGGTTGCAATGCGCTAAGAATGTTTATAAGCTGTTTCACATGTTGCATGGAGATCTGTTTGTGCAATTCTGGAATTTCCTTGCAGTGCTCGATTAAAACTCCCAACACTTTACACGCCAGTATCAAGTTTTTCGTGTTAGTGTGCACATTTTCCAATACTTTCGTGGTGTTGACTATCCAGAATAAACCGTACTTGGAAAACGTATCTCTGGAACACGTGGGCAAGATTCTTTCCAGGATAGGTAAAAAATCGCATCCCCCTTGATTTATACGAGAATTCACACTTTTTATAAAGAAATTTCGAACAGCGTCAACCTGAAATGTAAACGCGAGCAACATGTTATGCGAAGTGTCTATAAAAAAATTGAGAAAGAGCGTAAGAGAAGATATTTGCTTCGCGTACCTCGTGGCTATCAAACGGCACGTCGTTGTTATCGACCATTAAATCGTGCACAAACGATTCGAATTCTTCCGAATTCACGTCGAAGGAATTCACTAATCTGGTTATCGATGCCATTGTTACGTATTTATTATTATTTAACTTATAAAAATCACATACTTTGATTCTTTTCTTATGTGTTTCCTAGAGGAACGGCTTCCTGTTGAGGTTAAGTTAAACTGGGTACACGTGGTAAAGCGAGGTTAGATGTTTACGATATCTCGTGTAAGGGAATGCCGACAGATGGCGACACGTCAAACTAATTACATTTTAAAACATATATTCGAGCTTTGACTATCGATCCAGTCAAAATATACGAGAATAAGAGCATAAACAGATGATTTCTGATTCTTTATCATGATCTCGGTTAGCGTAGAAAACTAATTGCATTCGTATTTCTAAATTACATTAGTATAATCTGTAAAGGATTCGATATAAATATATATAAATAATAAATACTACGATCGCACGGAGTTTGCTTGACGAAACTGTCGCGCGATTGCGTTTTGCCAACACAATATATTAAGTAGCGGATTCTTTTAGTTAAATGCAATTGTAAAGTTTAAAAAGGAAGGATTGTATGATGCTTTGACCGTCTTTAAGCAGAGTCTACAATTTATAAGCTTTAAGACTTTAAGCCAGAAGAAATTGACTCGATTTGTGAATTTCTTATGGCTTAAGGCTTAAAGCTTAAAGCTTAAATTTTGCGCCTTAAATTCTCATTGTAAACTCCGCTTTATTCCGAAGCTTTACTAAAGGCCATTGCACGTAACAAAGTTTTAGTCATACGTAAGACCGTAAGAAAATAGACCAATCACAGTCGATTATTCTCCTTGAGCTCGAAGAATAATCGAGTGTGATTGGTCTATTTTCTTACGGCCTTACCGTATTATGACTAAAACTTTGTTACGTGCAATGGCCTTAAGAATATCGTTAGCAATACCGTAAGTCCCGGTCTACAATGTTTTAAGCTCTAAACTCTAAGTCCTAAGCCCTAAGAAATTGATCAATCACAGTCAATTATTCTCCTCAAATTCGACTGCAGATTGATCAATTTCTTAAGGCTTAGGGCTTAAACCACCTATTGTAGACCGGGACTAATCGTCTTATCCGACGATTGTGACGTTCCAAAGAGAACGTAGTGCTCCGGTTCATATAAATCTTACAATTAGATAAAAGAGCGACTCTTAAATCACTTAAGCATATTAATTAGTTAGGTACTAGTTTTCCTCTAACCATGCAGATTTTTTCTACATAAATTTGTTATCATACTACAATGGCGCTATGCGCGATCCTTGTTCTATACTTTTGTGTATAAACAGTATAAAATAACAAAATAAGACAATTGATATAATTAACATATAACAAAACACATAGTAAAGAAGGCATGTAAAAGAGATTGAATTGTTGCCACTTTTCCGCGATGCGATTGGTTCTCTCACTGTGCTTATATAGCTTATATACTTCATGAGCATCATGCCTATATTTTGACAGTTGTGTGTATGAAGAGATTAATAGTGTAATGTTAAGGCTAAAAAGCGCGCGCGTCTGTGATTTCTAGTTTTCTCAAAAAAGTATATAAAATTGCGCGTTGTAAATTTTTTCTTAGTTGCAAATAAGAGTGTATTCAAGACCGAGCACGTCAACATGGCAGCTATATATAGCGTCGTTCCACAGTTCCGTCGTTCCTCCGTTCAAACAACGTAACGATTGAGACGAGTTTCCGAAAGTTTCTGCGTGACGATTCTCGATCGTCCATCCGACCGGGATATCCCGAAAAAGAAACGAGACTGCTTCGTTCGTCGATCGCGTTTCTCGGCACGTCTCTTCTGTTAATTTCCTTATTCTACGATCGCGCGACGCATTCGCGTGAAACGTTCGAAATCGTGCGCTAGCAACATGGCACTTCACGACCACGAAAATTCGATTGCCGCGTGATAAAGGTTAGCTCTCTTTGGCGTCCCACTTTAGCTGCAAGTTTACATCACGTTGGCTTATACGATTCCTAAAAAGAGCCGCTATTTCGAGCGAAAACGAGAAGTGCGTGACTAATTGCCATTTGTTTTCAGATCGCCGCGGATTGGCAAGGATTCCAACTTCCGAGGACGGTCATTGTCACCCGTGAGAGAGCTGATGCGGTTAACGAGATTAACGTCGAACGTGAGTCAAACGCAACTGTAATTATTATGGAACACGACCGATATGATATACAATCAATTAGAAATTTAAAAAATGCCATTTTATGATAAGGCAAAGAAATGTACATAAAATTCGCACGAATAATTTTATCAGGCTACCAAGATCGAGTCCTGACTGTAAAATGACGTTTTTCTCTAATTGTGTAATTATTGTATTTCAATTATTTACATTAATTTGCTCGCAACACTTCAGTTGCGAGCTAAATTGTCCAAGTTCTCCAGAACAGATTTTGATCGCATCGTGTTCTCCTTCCGCCAATTTCAAAATTGCGAGCCAGGAGAATCAGGGATTGTGAAAAATAATTTAGGGTTATATTAATCGACGCATATATGAATTTTCATCAATACTTCATCGACATCATCGAGTAATTATAACTATATAATTATAAAGTTATAATTACTCTATATAATTATAAAGTTAATTAGTTCTAGCTAATACAGGCGAAACTTAGAGAAACTCAAAGTAACTTGTGCATTTGCATTTCAATAAGAACCGAGAAATCGACGTTAATACAAAAAATATCGGTCGAATGTGCTTTCCTTTTCCCCTCGAATGACTCGGATTTTACGTTTTCAATTTACCGTTAATTTTTTACAAATTATACTTTTCCACGCGAGAAGCGCAAAATCGCCGAAACCTACTCGTTTTTGCTCGCGTTTCGAGCGTCAATCGTCCGATGCTCTTTCAAAAAATCGTACCAGGAACTCCGCAGAGCGCGAACGCGATCGGCGCCTCGGAAATTCAGACGTTACGTAAAAGACGGTTGAAGTAGAAAAACAACGTGAATCGCGCTCTGCGAGAACAAAAGGCGCAACAATGGCAGTTGCACGCTGACGCCGCTATTAACGCCCCGCCCCGCCCCGCCGTTTCTCGGAACTTCTTAATTGCGTTTTGCTGCTCTCCTGGCGTGTTATTCGCGCCACGAACGAAAAGGATCACGCATTGTAAACGCAAATGAGGGGAATTGCGCGGCGCCGCATCGCGCGCAACTACTTAGCCCAGATGCCCAGGAAAGCTTCAGCCGATCTCAGCCGGCTGGCTATAATCCGATACAGACGCGGCGCGTTATTTTCACTCTCTTACAACGTGTTTATACTCTGACTACGTTTACACGGCGGCTTGTAATCCAACTTAATAATTACCGTGTACTATCCGATGAAAAATTTTTCTCTTTTTGGTGATAATAATGATTTAATAGGACCTTTTTTATATTCAAACTACAATTTCTAAGTGTATATGTATATATATATATATCAAAAGAGATTGATTCAAATGTTTAAAATATAGGCTGTGTTTCCATATTCACTATAGTTTACGTGACGTAAACTATAGATTTTAATACTGGCAGTGAATATGGGAACAGCTATAAAATAGGCTTAAGTGATCACTATGATAAGAAGAAGAAAACTTTTTGATCGGATAGTATACACGGTAGTTATAAAACCGGATTATAAGTCATATAAACGGTAATCTTTGTTGATCCTTCTTCATCGTGGCATATGTTTTCTTCTCAAATCGACTCGTGCCTTCTACAGCTAAATCAGTTGGTAACAACACGAAGAAGGGCATGCTACACGTGCATCCCCCTCTCTCTCTCAAGTTTGGTTAACAAATGTATGAACGAAAACGAAGGAATTCTTTTCAAGAGAATTATTCGAACATAGAAAAGTCCGAGCGGTGTAACATATATCGTTTTCGGGCAAAAATTTCGACAAAAGATTGAGGTACGTCTGTTTTCCGTGTGGAGAGTCTAGAGAGGCATAACGAAGGAATGTCAGCCCATTAATTTCGGAAACAATCGTTTTCTGAAAAGAGTCGGACTTTTCAAAAGGGTTTCGAGGTCGAAAAGGCACCTCACTTTGTCATGATCCTTCAAAGTGTCCCTTATAATTCTTGCATTAATTTCTAAAAAAAAAAAAAAAGCAGAACAGGAAACAACAGGATTTTTATAACGTTAGTCTCAAACAAATTTTAATTTACTTTGGGCATTCAAAGGAATACTGTTCAAGAAACCCCCCTTGTGTACGCAACGTCGTTTAAGTGCAATTCCCAGTGATCGTCTCGCTCGTACCCGTTCATGCCGAGAGCGGGCCCCTCGCGGATCCCTTTACCCTTCCGTCCCACGCCCTACCCCTTCCCGCGAGATCCCTCCCCCTTCCGTGCCCCGTTCCTCGTCGGTCGGTTCAGTTCCCCCACCAACCGGTGTCCAGTTATGTTGTGGCGAGCGTCGCTGGCTCGAACGGTCGGTTGTTCGTCTCGTCTTTCGCGTCGTTTCGCGAGTCGCATTCTCGAATTTCCATTCGCGACCGAGTCGCGCACGTTTCGCGACAGTTAGTGCGCGTTTTTGGATCACGTTGGTTTGGATGCACCAGCAGCCGTGCCCGAGGGAGCTCCCGGGCACGAAACGACAATCGTCGGCGGCACGCAGGTCGCAGGTAGGCGGGCGCGCGGAGCGGAGCGAAGTTGGCGGCGGAACCGAGGAACGGGGAACGAGGAGCGCCGAGCGTGGGCATCGGCCTGCGGCCTGAATTCGGCTGCGAATTTCGCGCGGCGGTGTATATTCGCGCGGTAACCGGAGGACTCTGGGGATTCCGAACGTTTTCGTCCGCCGCGGGAGAGCCACGGTGAGAATGCGGCGCGACCGGCCGACGGACGATGGCCGTTAGAACGGTGAGTGCATTCGTATTCGCGTGTATGCGCCGCGTGCGCGGCTCGTACGTGTGTCCTGTATATATATGTGTGCGCGCGCGCGTATGCACGCGCGCGACCGCGAGCCACTGCCATATTGAGACAACGGAGGATTCTCGAGGCCTCGGAGGCCGGCTGGCGGAGTCGCCGCACGTCGGATCCGGCCGGATTTCGGGAACGCGACAGCCTTCCCCCCCCCCTCGCTCCCCTTCGTCGTCTTTCATGCCCGCGGGAGTGTGCGATGCCACCTTCTGACAGGTGGAATGCGGGCGGGTAGGGGCCCGCGGCTCGGCGCGGACGATCGCAGCGACGCGAGCGACTCGCTCCTGGGACGCGTGAACGCATAGTGCCGGTGCTTCACACCGTGTAACCTAATCTAAGGGTACTATTTCGTTTGTTGTGCGATAAATTTTTTTTTTCAAGCACATGTTGATTTGGTTGCAAGATAGAAAAGTTCTCGGGTCTCTAGACATTTTCTATTTTTGTAACCCAATCAATACGCTTAAAAAATTTGTCGTATGACAAATGAAATAAATAAGAGTAATATTTAATTTGTCGTACATTTTTTGAACGTATTGATTATAGCTACGACATAGAGGATTTCTAGAAACTCGAGAACTTCTCTATTTTGTAATCAATTAACATGCTTAAAAAATTGGTCACATACTACATGTGAAATATCAGCCTAAGGATAATATTTATTTGTCGTACGTAATTTTCTAAGCGTATTAATTGGCTATAAAATAGAACATTTTTAGAGATTCGACAACTTTCACCCTGCAACCAATCAACGCGCTTGAAAAATTTGTCGTATGATACAACAAATGAAATAGTACTCTAGCTAAGAGAGCTAAGAGCATCCTGTTCGATTTAAAATCATGACAGACGCGATATTCGGTTCTATACGAAAATATCGCTCTTAAATATTAAACCTCTCTCTTCCTCCTCTCTATTTAATATTCGCGAATTCTTTAATCAACATAGAATTGATTCTTTTTCTTTATATTCAAGTTACAGGCGACTGAAGATGAAAGAACTTCTCGTAAATTAAGTTTAGTGATGCAAATGGGATAAGAACATCTTATGATGGATCGCGTTGAAATATTTGTGTCAAACTGGGCAAAGTTTGTTTGATTGAATTGGTAGGAAAGTTCTAATACTTAATTCGATAAAAAAAGTAATATTGGTATCTGTCTATGAGAAATATTATTACGTAATTTTAAGTGCAACGTGAAATCTAAGAATATCTATTCCAGTTTTGCAATAAAAGGAAAATGACTTTTCATAAACTAATTAACTTCGCGAGTGATTAATTTAGAGAAATAACAAGTTCTTATCGCTACTAATTATCCTTCATTCTTGGCAAGATGTTTATCACCTCACTTTAATGTTAATAAAAATCGTTTGTGTCACACTCGCGTAAAAATAGTTACCTATAGACGTCAGCAATTTCTTATCAAGCTTTTTACTGTATTTATTTATAACATAGAATTTTAGAATTATAATTATAGATAGGTATATTATAATTACAGAATTTTATTATATTTGTTATAAGAACCAGCAGATTTTTCGTTAGTGATAAGTATATACCATCGAAGAACATATCGAAGAAGAATAAATCAGAATTTTAAAATTATTGCGTGAATTTAGAATCGACTTTTTCTCAACACAAATTTCCAGGGAAATCTAAATAGGTATCGAGAGAGATATATATCTTTTTCATTAACCACCGACACCAAATTTACATATTTATTCCATAATATTCGGACAGTAGAGAGCAATTCCGATTGGAATAAAGTAACAGTAACGCAATATAAATTATTAAGATTTCTTCGTGATTTATTCCTCGGTTTTAATAATTCGAATAAATCGTACAAAAGGAACGTGTAAAATCAAAGCGACTCTTTCGCTTTTAAACCAGCGTAGATGCCGATTCGTAAGGGAAACCCGCGTTGGTCGTGTCACTTACAAGACTCACATTAACTTCTTCGTCCTGCCGATTAACGACACTTACGAAGTTACGAAGAGAGACGGGCGCGGCGAATTTGACTTTCACTCCGGGTACACTGCTTTCACCTGTCTTAGCCTCCGTTTAAGCATTTCGAAACGAAAGTTCGGTCCGCGACACTCGCACGTTGTTTTTTTCCCCCCTCGGTGTACGCGTTATCGCGTCGTTGTCGCGCAATAAAGCGACACATCGCTGCAGGGGACGAGAGACGCAACAAGTGCGAAACTTGGAGGCGCACTAGCTCTCGTTGTCGCGTCTGTGTTTTCTCGGCTACACGCGCTTCTTCCGGCACGCTCAAATTCGATCGACGCGATGGACCCGCGTTTAATCTCGCTTATCGCCAGGCTGCGATCATCAAACGTCTCGGTAGGCTGGGCCTGGGCCTTATAGAGCCAGAGGGCACCGACGATAACGCCCTGCGGTCCCTCGGGCAGAAGAAGGTTTCACAGTACACAGTACTGTGCGCGCGCGCGTCCCTCCCGTCTCCCTTTACCGGCTCTCTTTATCGCGCACTATAATCTATTTCCATATCCAATCCGCGGTACGTAACGGCAACAAGTGCCATAAATCGTGGATGCTACACGTCTCGCGAGCTCGGACTCGCTTTGCCGGCAATAATAATCGCGATATCCCGCGTCTCGCGCGTACGCAAGATTTGCGAATATTGAATCGTTCTAATTGAATTTTCCTACGCATGACTCACGGATACTCGATCTCTCGGGGAGAGAAATTGACGGCCGAAAGTTCCTATATACCAATTCGATGGGACATCAGATAATTTTCATTAATGGCATCAGGTTGAATTATTATTAGTAATCTTCGTGATAATTTTTTTTAAGGCTGAACGCCTTCTAGTTCGAACGTGGACGGGATTTCTGGGCGCGGGAAACGTGTGGGGACGACCGCGCGAATGCGTCGCGGAACGAGTTGAGGATGTTATCTGGGCGAGTTGCCCCGATATATTACTTACGCCGTGCCTGATGAATCTTTCATCATAACCACTATCCTTCCTGACCGTTAGGGAGTCAGATCCAGCCGACGAAGAGAGCGGCGTCGTCGCGTAATCAGTCATCGGTGGTCGATTTGAAATTGAGATTCGTCCGAAGGAAAAGTTATATATGAGTTTATATCTCCGCGGGGATTATATCGGCGCCGAGATGTATACCTCTGGTCTCGTGGGCAATCACGCGAGTATTACTCGATCGCACTTTTCCATCGCGAGACAGAGATTGCGCGTGTGCACGATTCCTCGGAATTCTTTTTTCTAATCCCGCAGGAGCGGCCGATTCGCACAGTCATTTGAACTGGGCGAATTCACGAGCGCAACACCCTGCAAATACATTTGCACGAGTGGCAAGGATCGTTTCGACATTATACACGTCCCTTTTTCTACGATTTTACGCGAACGAGCATTATTAGAACCGAGGAATAAATCACTGTAAAATCTTAATAATTTATACGTTACTGTATTTCATTCCAATCGGGATTGCTCTCTACTATCCTGCTATGGAATAAATATGTAAATTTTATGTCGGTGGTTAATGAAAAATGTATTTCGATACTTTTAGATTTCCCTAGAAATTTATGTTGAGAAAAAATCGACATTAAATTTATGCAATAACGTTCTGATTTATTTTTCCTCGATATATTCTTTGATGGTAATATTTATACTAACGAAATCTGCTGGTTCTTATAATAAATCTAATAAAAATCAAGCTTGATAAAAAATTGCTAAAGTCAAAGGTGATCAACTGTCTTTGCACAAATACATTTTTATATATTGACACACAATCTCATGATAGGTAGGATAAACATTTGAGAAAAATTGGAGCAAGATGCAATTTAATTTAAGAACAATAAGAAATAATAAGAGTAAGAAGTAAGAACAATATGAATTAATAAGTAATAATAAGAATAAGAACAAGGTTTGTATCTTGTGTGTTTGATGGAATATGGGCTAACAAAGGCTAAAACTCATTTCTCATTTATATTCCTTAATTTAAAAAATTCTGTTTCTTGTGCGCAATTTAAAACTGTTTTAAAACAGGAACAATCTGCTTATTTGAAATAAAGACGGTTCTTATCGCGATCGAAACCCCGGCAATTTACGCTCTCAATCGCACAGCGCAGTGACACACTAAGCCATGTGAGGGAAAGTCGTGCGAAAAGTCTTCTAGAAAATAGGCGGGAGCGTGTTACAGTTACTTCTGAAGTCATTAATCAAAATTGCTTATTATAAGGTATTATTTTGCATTACGTCTATGCAGAATTTTGTAGACGTCTTGCAACGTCAATGTTTTAATCATACCTATTACATATTATTGCGAATCACGTAACTAATACAAATCTAGATCTCATTGTGTTGGGACACGAATTCGCAATACACCTGCCGTGGCAAAAATCCATTATATTACAATCACGCGATCATGTTTCGCAGCGTACCTATACTTAAATGCAGATAATTGATCAACACTTAATTTACGATTCGTGTTAGTTTATTCTCTGATTTGTTTGCCTCACGATTGCCGATGATAAATTTAACGAGTTATCACGCCTATTTATCGTTGCACGTTCAAGAGCCTATGATCGTTATCAGTCGATAGAAATAATGTCCGCTTGATTTCGGTTCTATTTATAACAGCGCATTCATACAAGCGCATATACGAATAAATCCATTCGCTCGTGCTGCTAATTGATTTTCAGAACGTTACAGAGAATTCAGCGCTATTCTTACGCTCAATTATTTCTTCTCAATTCTTATTATAGGTTTATATATATTCAGTAATTTATTGTGCCAAGTTGTTTTATCAATATCTTGTTAGTAATACGAACGATAAATAAAATGTGGAATAGTATTTAAGTTTTTAAGATTTATGCGAGTAAATGTTGCACTACTTTCAACATGAATCTGATTTCTTTTCTCCAACTGACAATGAGCCCAAATTGTTAGCTTTATATTCGCGAGTACGCGAGAACTCGCATTGATGATTTGATGATAAACGTGCCGATGACCGATTACGCGTGTTTATTGGGTTTTGTTAGAGACTAGCTCGCGAAAGGAAACTGTTACATCTGCTCTGATTTTTTTCACCTACATGAGAAATATTTCCCGATATTACAGAGCTTCTGATGCACAGCTCGGCCGACATTTACGTCACACGCAAACAAACCGGGCTTATCTAAATCACTTTGCTAAACATATTTGGCATTCAGCGAGGCGTCACTACATCCGGATATTCCTACTGTGCAAGGCACGTTTTCTCGCGTTGCGTAACGTTGGTGGTGAGAAAGGAGAGAGAGAATGATTGGGACATGAAGGAAAAGAGAGTTAGGCAGAGAGATAGGTGAGAAAAACAATACAGGAATGATAACAACAACAATAATAATAAAATTAATTTGTTGAAGTCTTAGAGCTCTCTAAGACCAAATGATAGCATGACAATTATACATGCTTACACTGAGAAAAAAAATTGTTAATCCCAAAAAATATTTAGTGCGATACGTTCAACTAAACATTTTAGTTAGTTTTTAATTAAACATTAGTTGTTTCAACAATTTATTTAGTTTCTTTAATCAAGAATTAATTAATTACACTAATGTTTAGTTAACTAACTAAAATGTTTAGTTGAACGTATCGGACTAAATATTTTTTGGGACTAACAAATGTTTTTTCTTAGTGTAAAATTACAAATAAAAAATTGAAAATCGTAATTAACAATGAGTATTGAACTAAATAGTGTAGATAAGATATTGATTTCGTCTAGCGTACAGCAGGGGGTAAAGATAACAAAAGAGATAAATATCAAGAAGAAAAGTGCGAGTATTGTTATTTTTATCTAACTTATCGCTTACAAGTCATCAATTATCTCATCAAAGTGCAGAAATACGTCGTAGTAAAATTAAAACGTATAAACATTTTCCATTTTCCCACGTAACATCGCGAGTCATCCATCACGCTTTTAGATAATCAATCGAGATAAGTGTCCGGCTTAATGGTTGTATTTTTCAATTCGACTGCCTTTTCAAATCAGACTAAAATAAGTAAGCATCGATCGCGCTGATTAGATTGTCACAAGGAAATAACAACTGTGTTGATTATTTTTTTACGTTATGGAAAAGCAATGACTATTATTTATCTAAGTTTTCTGTATCGCCGCTTCTTGTACGTTAGAAGGCGCTATCGTTGAGTCGAGTTGCAAAAAATGCATCTACGTCTGGCATTCGATACGCAACCAGTTTATGCATTTACATGCAATACGATATAATCATGAGCGAACCAAAGTGTGGACTGATACTGGCAATATTCAACAATTGATACAGTCATATAAATTTATTACATGCGAGATAGAAGAGGTATACTTAAACAGTGAGTTGAAGTATCGAACAATCTTTTTATATGGTGACAGTAGGGCAATTTATAATTTGAAGGTGATGTAAAAAAATAGATTGTATGCATAGCGAATCTGGATATCCATCCTATTAGCCAGCTATTATGTAATCATCTAGAAACGTAAGGGAAATAAAAAGCTCCCTGAGGATCAAAGGAGTCACGAATGTATTATTATTTTTACATTGACGTAAATCGCCACGCCTTTTAAAATGAATATGAATAATAATGCCATTTACAAACGTACTTCTTTTCTTCTTGTCTACATCTTATAATCTGATTAGCAATCATTATATTTTTGTATGTGTAGGTATGTTTACAAAAAAGCATCTTTATAAAATTATTAAAATGTTTTATATATTATATATGCATGACGATTAACATCGAAATAAAAGCAGCAAAAATATTCTCCGGCGATTCTTGCGTTACTTTCGACATATCTTCTAGCATCGTAAACTACGAAAGATCTCGTCTTCTGACGTCCACGCGACCTCTCCAATTTGTTTAATTGTCGACTAGGGTCAACTCAATTAAAGAAGGTTACTCGCCCGACCGCGAATAATCTCTATTATGTCGTTGCCTTTCTTCATCGCGCTACATACGTCAACATTCGTGCGAATCTCTTTCACTTTAAATCACAATTACATTTCCCGTGCGATTATTAACAATTATGACATACTTTTGCAGCTTTATATATATTTCCTAGAATGTCGCGGAGCCATGAAAACATTGGAAATGTATATGATACATATTTTGCCACGATGATGTAAGTCAGCAAGTAGGTTTAAACTCTCGATTTAGCTGTACGATATCGGACGAAAACAAACAGCCGAGCACGATTAAAGTTATGTAAAAGATATCTCACCAATTCTATTCTAGCACTTAAAATAACTTCGACTGGCTGTTTGCATTGCGCAAAGAAGCGGC
This sequence comes from Temnothorax longispinosus, assembly GCF_030848805.1. Lineage (NCBI taxonomy): Eukaryota > Metazoa > Arthropoda > Insecta > Hymenoptera > Formicidae > Temnothorax > Temnothorax longispinosus. Next base: position 1,443,970 of record NC_092362.1, on the reverse strand, counting down.
CTGTGCACACATGCACTTTATAAAAGTCGTTTGAAGTGTATTACGTTGAAGATGCGTCGTTCGCATCGCATGTGAGAATACTAGCGATTGTTCTTGTGTTTACGCAATGATAAAAATCAGATATCCAGCGCTAATTATACGGATCTAGAGGCAACTTAATGCATTCCTAGCAGTACCGGAAGCAATTGTAACAAGCATCATTTACAGAGGAAAATTTTCGCTTTTTTTTTATTTAAAGCGAATTAGAATTACATTAATTGTGTCAAACATATAAAGGATTTTCATTATTATTGGATAAAGAGCAATTGTAGATCTCGTTTGGAAAGAAGTTTGGTCGTTTGATTACTCGCAATCGGACATTTCCATGAGTAAATAACTTATTTCTACAAGGAATATGAAAATATCTAGTATGTTTGCATTTAATCTATGATCAAATGCAGATTTCTGCAAGGAATATGAAAATATGTAATATATTTGCATTTGGTCTATGATCGAAGATACAAAGTACATAAATAATAAATTCAACCTTATTGTGTTGCTAAGTATCTCGCTTCGATTTTATATATATATATATATATATATATATATATATATATACACTGTAAAAAATTTAATGTCCCAGAAAGTCCACTCTAAATTTTGTGTTAAAATAACTCATGCATTGTGTTATTTTTTACATTTAGAAATGTTATATCGACTAAAATAACATTTCTAAATGTAAAAAATTACAATGAGTACAAAATTTAGAGTGGACTTTCTGGGACATTAAATTTTTTACTGTGTATATATATATATACATATATAAAATCGATTTTTCAAAGGTATTATTTATTTTCCATTATCCACACATTTCTATAGGCGGCATGTTTCGAGCTAAGTGACGAATGGCTTTCTCCTGTAATAAAAAAAGACACGCGATTTTGTAAACGGAGGGAAACTCGTTTCTAACTTAACATTCAGCCCGTTATCCATCCTATTCTCGCGTGATATTCCGCGCGCGGACCGGCGTAGGTATTTCGCGATACCTGCGATTTTGCAACGACGACACCCGCATTCACGCGCACACTTGCGAACGCATCCTGCATGCTCACGAAGCATTAACGCCGATCGCCTATAGCTGTCACGTAAAAGGAATGGCACTGCTTACAATAGTTTGATACTATCAAATACGTAGGTGTGCAATAAAGAATAAGATAGGGTTTAAAAGGGATATCGTACCTACTCGAAATTAGGAAATTGTACAAATCATTACAGAGTCGAGAGAAATCGATAAATTTATTTATAACACTTCTTTCGTATTAATTATTTTATTAAAACAAAACAAAGCAATCAAAGATATTACGAAATTATACAGATTATCTCATACTCATCGTACGATATCTTCAATAGCGTGTGTCCTAAAGATTAATTATTTCGCAATTTGGTCGATTTTGTACAGAATTTATGCTTAGATCCCTACCTTTACACGTAATAGATCCGTCAGTTTTTATTTTATTCTATTCATTTTCGTAACTCACAATGTCGATTTCCACTGCTCAGTTTTTTACTAGCAAAGTGATTTTAACTTTTGGTTTCTTATGTGCAGATATGCTGCATATTGAACATATTACAAATAGCAAATTTTAATTATCACATGCAGATAATGCAATTCTTTTTCACATGGAAATTGAAATGTTAATTATTGCACCCCACAAGCATCGTTAAGTCTAACGTTAAATTTAAATTTAAAGATTGCAATTTGTCCTTGTTTTTATGTAATCGAAAAATGGAAATTAATTCATTATCTTTTCCAACTTTTTTTACATCCCTTTCGAGACAAGCAAAATTATGCGATTTTAATAAACCAATGAATAATCGTAGCATATCTTTTTACAACGAATTTATATTAATTTAAAACACTAGGAGCAGAATATACTCCACATTTATTTTGTGGTACGTTGAATATTTCGTGCCGGCCGGCAATGCGAGTGTGTGTGTGTATGTACATATGCGTATACCTGACGGTCGGCGCTTATTTATTTTCCTTTGTGGCGCGCGGCGTTTAGCGCGCCGCGGCCGTTGGCGTTGTGTAGGTGTGTAGGCAAGGTCGTCGTATAATCACTCGCACGGCGACGCTCGAACAGTCAAGTAGCGGTGGTAGGGGCTGCGTGTTCTCTCATTACTTACCGAATCGCGATCGCGAGCAAACGAAAGAGGCAGGCGTGAATTCCCACGAGCAATTAGCGATCGAGTCATCTCTCTACGACCAACGGTTCGGAGTCTTGGGGGACGGAGGTGTACCGCAGCATCCCGTTCACATTCAGGCGGACTTCTCGCGCGAGATCTTTACTCCGCCGCGAGAGTCGATGAATCGCGGGACGGGAAATGATTATCGTGACGGTAATTGCTCGCCTAACTAAACTTTGTTTTGGCTATGTCGCGTTGCCCTCTAAACTTAATTCTCGTCGATGCAGACGAAACTTGTCTCTCATTATTTTTATTATGGATTAACGGAATAAGATGAATCGCTGGAGTAAAGAAAAGCCGCGAGGCATTGGCCGTCCGTCAATACTAATAAACTTAAAATTCAAGAAAATACGTTTTCGGCGTAAATTCGTTGCGCAGTGCGTGAATATTTTGGCGACTTGGCTGACGCATTTGGTGTATTTTTTTGCGTCGTATACAGCTTACCTTGTTTACCCGCGGTCGCTTTGTCTTCATTTGCACCGGCGAGACAAGCGACTGTTGCGCGTGTCTTCGCGTTATTAAGTATCTCGCGAAAGGCGATTATTTGGTGCGAACAAATGACTGTTATCGATCCGCGTGTTTAGCAAACTCTTGATAGTCACGGTAAGTGGCGTCGAGGCGATTTATCGGAACAGATATATCTAGCGTGATTTTTTTAGTCACTCAAGTCCGGGGGATCTGATGAGTGATAAAAATAATAATATTGTTTTCTGCTATGATGAGCAATCCGGTTTGCAACGCACAGCGACAAACAGTTCGATTAATCTAAGTGACGGAAGATCGTGTACGATATATCGATCGTTCAGTTTTAATGTTTTAAAATATTCTTTAAATAAAATTTGTTTGTCTCCTACATTTTTTTTCAGGATTAAATATTACATAAAGAAAGTAACACATAGAGATTCATCACTGTCACACAATACATTTTCAACTCATATATCACAAGCATAAATAAACAGACAAGAAATATTTCATAGTTACATTGCATGTTTCAATAAATAAATAAATGTTCTAATAACTATTAATTATATTTATTTTTGTATTGCGCCAATTTATACTAATTTATACTTATACTAATTTTTTTATAGCCTATTCATATTTTTTATAGCCTATATTCATTTACATTGATTGTTTTTGTGATTATATTGATTTTTGATTGATTTTGATTATTATATTGAATTTTATCATCTTGAATTTTTCTGTTGGCTGACTAATTAATTTTTTATTGGTTGACCTTTTGATAAACTTTTTGATATCAGTTGATTGCTACCGAAATAGTACGAAATACATATTACAGATAAGAAACAAAAGGATAATCAGCTGAGCTAAAATAAATATCAATATAAACTGAATCACATAAAAATCAAAGAAAGATTGGTACGTCATTACGAGCCTGAAATCACGTATATATTATTAGCCAACTTTGATTATTAAAAAAGTACTATATAATTTCGACGTTTTTATATCAAGATTTGCGATTTTACTTAATCTCTAGAATTCGCTATCAAAGCATTGTATAATGTTGTAGGATGCTTTACATAATAATAATATACAATTAATACAATTTATAAGAAAATTATGTAGGAGGGAATATTACATATAATTAACAACGGCAGGATCTTTTTCCTGCTTTTGTAAAAAAAAAAGACGCGTGTTCGATATTCCGGTTATTTTCGCTAGCAACATATTAGTGACACGAATCATTACAGCGAAGTAAACTTGGGCGCGATGATGCGGGCGAAGTAAACGTACACTTTCACCAATTACGAACGGCGACGAAAGTTATTTTTCGTGCTTTGAATTTACGCATAAACCTCTATCAGAGTATTACTCATCGGCCACTTTCTTTCAGAGAGTTATCGCTGAGTGCTAAACCATTTACCATAGCGTTAGGAGAAATTACACTTCCGTTGGCGCGATAGCAACAGCCTTGGTGAAATCAAACTTTTTTCGACGATTTTACGCACATTATAAACGGCATATATAACATTTATTATAGTACAGTTAAAAACAGTACATTCTTCGACAGAAAATATATAACGTACTTATTCTTACGCAACGATAAGAGCTTAACATGTTTTTGCAATTAAGTAAACACGGAAACCCTGTAACTTAATTAAGTTCGAGATATCGTATTTGGTATATCGATATTTATATACGCTCGATCTTTACGCCGAGGAAATAACGAACGGCGTCGGTGTCTGGCGTTACGTATAGCACGGAACAACGCACCGTACGTACGTTTCATTTTTCGCTACGCGATGAGCGAACAATAGCTGAGGGAAAACAAGGATATTTTAAGACACAAAGGACACACAAAACGCTCGCGTGTAAGGCCGCGCGATTGCATCTCTCGTTCATTCACTTGGAGACGTCGCGAGGTACACTTCCGCAGCCGTTTATTAGTATCGGCGCGTAGGCACGTATGTATACTATCTCCTTGCGCGCGTGCAAATTGCGTAGGTGTACGGTGCGTTGCGTTAATGACACCGTGTTGCAAATAAACTGCCGCCCCTTCCGGTACTTTGTGGCGCCGTGCTCATTCCGTATATACTCTTAATTACTCGCGCGGCCGGCACATTTTGTTCCTCAGGCCAGAAACGCACGATATTAATACATTACGAATGCGTTTACGAGCTACTTATCACATTTCACCTTTCGTATCTCAATCCGGCTTGCAAACATCCGGTTATTTTCATAACTGCTTTGTGTCTGCCACTGTAATATAAAAAAAAGATTTTTTAAAAATGATTTTTGATCTGTATCAATTTTATTGGTATAACTTTGGATCCAAACTTAATTTAAAATATTCTAAAAATTTCACGTTTTACGACTTAAGTTCCAAGATTAGCTATGTAGACTTTAATAAATATCACACATCACCTTATAATAATCGTGCCACGTACTTTCGCCTTAGTAGCGTCGGATGTTTTAAACATTTCTTATCAAAAGGCATAGTTTTTTAAAATAGAACTTTAATTCAAGGTTTAGTCACTACGATATTTACAGCCGTATCTCTAAAGACTGTGATAAGAGACGATAAGTTTGATTAAACCTTGAATCCAAATACTATAATAGCAAAGCCCCACTCGAATTCGAGAATCATATTTTTGCAGAATTTCTTTATTATTATTATATTACATAATAACGACTAATTGATATATTATTAATTTTACATTATATATTAGTCATATATTACTAATTATATAACGCATATTAAAATTAATCATTATCACCCATTAATATCGAGTTTCGTATAAAGTGGCTCTCCAGCCTAACGCACCATCTTAATCCGAGGCCTGATAATGATTAATGACCATTAGCCCGGCCCTGAATAATTGCGTCTACCTTAATTGCGAGTGCATCTGCACAGGTGCTCACAATTAACGCGCGCCATTGTACACACGCATACGCGTACACACATATCTACCTTGCGTGTACATACCTATCTACCTACCTACCTACCTGCGAATGCCGAACTGTTGACCAACCGCTCACCGAGGCGGGTAGACGCCATCTATAGACGTCGTCTTGCGAGTCGCGACTCTCGTCCGGCGAGCACGGGCCACGGAGCAACGAGCGATCGCGTCAGTTGGTGCTCAGCTGCCGCGGTGCGTTCCACGTATAGACGTCTCTCCGGCGAAATCGATATCACGTACGAGGGAAAAGGAGCCGACTCGCGCCGCTCGCGACGTGTCCCTTTAACTCCGAAAAATCGTACGGAAGCGCCAATCGTTATCCGATCTGCGGGGACGTCGCATCCTCTCGCGAAGCGTTCGATCATCCTGTCACATCCCCGACGTGCAAATCAAAACAGGTAGGCGTGCAAGAATCAAGAATCACCGTTGAAAGACGATTGCATCTCCCCGCGGGTGCATGAATCGTAACGCTTGATTTGAAATTACTCCGATCTGAGAAAAGTCCTGCGCGCATCTGTTTATAATTTTTCGTCGCTTCTCGAAGACCGCATTAACGTGTATAATTAGGCGTACACTCTAAAAAATATGGGTGTGAATTTAACACTAGTGGTATGGATTATAACACCCATATGGGGTGTTTATATAATTCTCACCGGTGTTGGTGTCAAAACAACACTGTCTGCTTGGTGTGGCAAATTCACATTTTTGCGGTGTGAATTAACACTACTGGCGGGGTGATTTTTTCATCAAGTTATGGTGTTAACCACTTACCAGAAACACTGCAATACGCTCTGTATTTCATAATGTGTACGCATTATTGATATTAAAATCGCATATATTATATTGTATAACTTTACCTCTAACAATTAATGAATTCTTCTGCTGAATTACTCGTCGTATCTAAGTGAACGAACTTCCTCACGTTATGGCACTTTACCTTAACAAGCACTGCCGAGCTGCGTGATTTATCCTTTTCGATAATACACTAATTAACACGAACACTATTAATATTGTGAGAAAACCTATTAGGACACGCGCGACAGTTGGTTCTCCTAAAATGATAAATCGTCGAACGTGGAATTGAGAAATGCGAATTTTAATTATTTCGAAATTATTGCTAATAGACCTCGAGTTTTGTGTTGTGATTTTGCTAAATATTACACACTCTCTCGTGCGATTGCGGTAACGTTTCGTGGTCAGAACGTGTTGTCCGTTCTATCGATTTTTAGATAAAATCTCGGGCATATCGATCTCAGCCACGGCGGGCAAACTTACCCGGTGCACACCGGGAATGCAGCTGCGCCGCACCGGCAATTTAAGTTACCTAACTTTGATTAGCTCTATTCCTCACGTCCCTTTCTAGATTCAGCTCGCCAGCTCTGCACGCGGTGTGTAATAGGGAACAAAGAGGCTCGAAAATTGAATCGGCAGCTTAGTACGGATCCTCGATACGCGCGAAACGATTCTCTCGATGCCTCTGACGCTGAAAATATTTACATAGCTGACAGCGACAGTGATGATAAGTGATTAAGTAATTAAGAGAGAAGGTATAGCGTCCGGATGATCATAAGGAGCGTCTCAGATCGCGAATGATTTACGAGATTAATTTAACGCGCACGTTCGTTACCGTGAAGCTCGTTAGATAATTAAAGTATAATTAAAGCGAATAAGTTAAATTACTACTATGTAACTAAAATTAAGCGGATCAGATTGCGCGATATCACGTTTTTCCCACGCGGAAACTTAAGCCTTTCGCACGCGGAAAAGTCGAAACGCTTGGGAGAAACGTTCGTGGCGTGTTCGATTTTAAACTCGGGGCCCGATTGCGGAGATCGGACTCGAAGCAAAACATTTTGTTGGAGGAATTTACGAAAGAAAGTTCATCGGTGGAGGTCAAGATATATCTATACATACGAAAACGTTTCACATTAAAACCGTTGGCCATGGCTTATATCCGCTGGCACAGAAATACCTCGCTGTGTTTTAGAATTTACAATTTCCAAGGAAACAAATAATTTTTTTTTTATGTACGAATCGGTGCTGTGTGTCAGAAAGAAACTCTGGATTTTGTCTATTTATCGTGGTACATGGAAAATAAATCGGGATGAGCCGACAGAGAGAGATTCGTCGGTCGGGAATTATACTCGGAAATATGCCGGCAGTTTTAATTAAACAGTTTCTGGGCTACGGGTTAATAGCGTCTGTTCCCTCCCGTGACGAATCTTTCATGCGCGCCTTGCGCGCTAATTAAATTAAAAATTCTGCTAAAATGCAGCTCACTCGGGATTCAGTAAAAACTTAATAAGATATGTATATTACTTCGAAATTTTCTTGTTGGATCGCTCACGATCCCCGAACGCTGCTTCTCAATGTTGAAACAAATGGTGTTTTTAAAAAATACAGTTTTCGATATTTACATACGATGTCGAGACACCCAGTATAGGCTAAAAATAAGGTCGGATATCGACCCTCTTTCAATTTGCCGAGCAATTGCTCGTGGTTTGCACGCGCGTGATATATCGGCCCTGAAATTATCAATTATATCTCGCAGCTCCTCGTATCTCCTTCACATTGCGCAATAGCGGTTACATTCAATATCTTTACCGAGGTAACTCGTATAATAAGGATGCCATCGATCGATAATATTCGCGTCCTGTGTGACACGGCGACGGATCTATAACCCGGTAATTGGTACGACGTCATGACACGAATAATCGTTCGAGAAGCTGTTACGTAATCCCGTTAAAATCCGCGCGCACCGCAGGGTTGATGATTAATCGTAACGTGCCGCGATGCTTTATTGTCCCTTTCCTGCTCAAGATGATGTCCAGACGAACTTCGCGAGAGCGTAATTTTAACTCTCTCTGCACGCATCTCTTTGATGTTACAGATACGTTTTTTTTTCTTCGAAATGTTCAAAAGGAAAATAAAACGTCGAAGGAAAACAATTATAGATGCTCAAAATAAATGAGTTTATTTTAATTTATTATGTAAAATTACATATTGCAAAGAGTATTAATAACTGCCGAGTATTAATAACTTCTAATCGAATGAGATAATTAGAGGAAAAATGGATTATAATTAAATGTTTTTCCTCGAAGCTCCTATTTCTGCGGTAAAGAGAATTCTCCGGTTATTAACATAAAAACACGTCAAGATATTTAATTAAATTTATTTTCAAAATTATAAAATACATCTCTTGCCTTATTTTCTTATTAAACGACAAAAAATGGACTTATTGAAAGGAAGTGATAGTTAAAACGGTAAATCCGTTGTAATCCTATATTTCCCTTTTTTTCTCGCTGCTTTGATGAATTATGGTTAATTGCTAAGAATTATTAAGTCCACGAGAAAGGATTAAAGACCGGTTTTTTTTTTGGTTGAGTACCGTAACCTTGCCATCTAATTTCATCTGTCATCCAGACGCAGCGATATTATCAGATGGAGCACGAAAGATAGGGCATTTCTGTCTCTTCGACTTTGCACAATTGTGCCTGTAGTGCTTGCGCTCTTGCACACAAATCCTAAATAAACAGCTCGCTTGGTTCTCTCACGGAAAAATTCCAGTAAGCGTAAATAAATGATTGCAGCAACGGATCATCTGTATGGTGATTAAGTAACAGTGGAATCTGTCTGTTGCATATTAAAGATGCCGAACGAGTTGACGAATAGTTTGCCTATTCGAAAACGTGCGACACATCGTAAAGTATACTGTTTAATTAGCACTTCTTCGTAGCGTCGTTAATGCCGTTCTCATATCTTTCACGTGGCCCTAATATGTTCGTCATATGTTTGCAATTTCAAAATGTGGTCGTCGCCTTAAATATCGCTGATGACTTTATCAATGACTACGATCGGTTCTCGTTGTGCCACACTGCGTAAAGTCGGGGCGTTTCGTCACGGTGATGCAACGATATACGTAGAATAGTGGAAAAAAGTGTCATAATCCTCTCACATCTGCTCAGACGCGACTTTTTCTTTCCGCGTGTGGGAGTTGCGAACTTCGCGGAATCTCCTAAATCCCTCTACGCGAGGAAAATATGTAATAATGACGCGATGGAGCCGGCGCAATAAACGTTAACGAGAAAATTAGGGACTGCGAGGGAGACCGGCGCGATTAGCAACTGCCACTTTGGACAAGTCGCGAGTGTCGGAAACTTGTCGAAATTACCACCGGGAGAGCGAGATAATCGGCAAAACCACAAGGAAGTGCGCCGAGAGTTCTAACTGGCGAGTTCTGTGTGGCAACTTAATAACGCGCGGTGTGTCTCGATCGGCTGTAATACGCCACAGGCACGTACGAGCGGTTATATGAATTTATCTAATTAGGTGCCAATCGCCGCCGTACTTAATTCCCATTGTCAGTCTGCCGATTAGTCGTTCGGATCGGATCGTTAGGTGCCGTTATGGCCCGTGGACATAAGCGACACAATTTTTATACCTGCAGCGTTACATCCACATTACACTACCTGTATAGCGGTGAAAATAGGCAAGGCAATTTAAAGCCGAATGTCAAGGTTGATTTACATAGGCCAACTTCCTCGTGTTACTACATTTTTTATCGCACGTAGGCAAACTTAGCTTCTCTACACGTGAGATCAATGGCTATGAATTTTAACGATAGCTTTCTCATGTAAAATCAGTTTCTCGTATATATACTTTAGGACAAAATTTCGTTAGAGTTAAAAGTTATTACGGCGTTTTGCTTCATGTCAAATACCTTGAATTTAAACGAACGGATTCCACGACATTTAATTACGCTATTAGCATCAGTCTAATAGGTTTCCCGTTTTAACCATCGGTAATTGCGCAACTATAAATAGCAAAATAGCAATAACATCGGCAATAAGCGGTAAACTTTAAATTGTGTTTCGAGAAATTATTATTCAAAGAGAAGCGATGTATTCAAAACTACGTGTATACCGATAGCGCGGAGGTTTCGAAATTTCTCGGAGAGCAATAACTTTAATGCCCCTACGCGCAATCGCGCGCCTAAATTCGTTCTCATAAAAAATAGAACTTCTCGATTACGTCGGCGAATCGTGGACGAACGGCTCGCAACGCTCCGTTACGCGGAACGCATATACGGAAGTACGCTCGCGGAATAATCTGCCGCCGCATTCCGGAAGTTCCATCCAGATGATTTGCGGATTACGTCAGAGCTGCGCGCGAACCCAGTAATTAATCGCGAAAGCGAACAATCGGCGCGTGGCATTATGCGTACGACGCCGCGCCGCGCGAAATTTGCATGGAATTCGTTGCGTCTCGGAAAAAAAAGAAAGGAAAGAAGAGAGAATCTGCGCGCGACTGCGTTTCCGCAGGGACGCAGGACGTAGGGGTGAAAACCGCGCGCGAGCGAGATACTCGGCGGAATTTCAGGATACGCCGTGGCACGCGGCGTGCACTTCCGCATACAAACGAGATGCGCGTATGTCGTGAAATTCCGAAGCGAGAAAGCCTAGGCCGCGCGCGATTGGCTTTCGAAACTCAGGAATGAGAAGCATTTTATCAAAATTAATATCAATAACTTGCGAGATAACAATGAGATATGTTTGTCAAAATAGAACATGCGTTATATTAGAAAATAAAAAAGAAATACAGTATATGCACTCATAATGCATTTTCATTTTGACGAAAATTAACGTTTTTGTTTGAAACCGGCAATGTCTCTAATTAAATTCTTAATCAATACCTAGATATAATGATCGTGATAACGATCTAAGCGTCGGGCAAAATGTAGCAATATTTCTCTTAATTAGCTATCTACCGGTGCATTTATTTCACGTTTCTCTTCGTCGTTCGAAATCGGTGATTTTCCATTTTCTAAAGAGGACAAGGAGCCTATACGGTGTGTTTTACAGACTTTTCGATCTCGCCAGCTCGCGAAGAGATCGCCGCCTGAGCGGCAAACGACGACACGGCGGACCGTTACGCCGGCGAGACGAAACAAAATACAGAGGTAACCGCGAAAAAGCAAGCGGCGTGCACAAGCCAGCTCTCCCCGACTCTCGCGGGGCACCAGGCGTGCCATGCGCCCCGCCGCCGCTCGTAAAGTCAAGTTTACGGTAGACCGGCACCGCGCCGCGCCGCGCTGCGCTGCGCGACTTTGTGCAACGCACACGAGCTCGCGCTCGATCGCACACGCGTTCCCCGTTACCTTCTCTTCTCTCTCCGTCGTCCCCGCGGCGATGCGAAATCCGAGGGATGCAAAAATTCCTGCGGTATCGAAGAAAAAGGCCGAAGCAAGGCTCACAGTCTCCGCGCCGGAATATTAACGTGAAAGTCTTTAGACTGTGTGCCGTGTCGACTCGTGACAGTTTCGTTCCTGCTTCCCGCGCCAGGCCGCACCCGTTTAACACGATCGGTCGAAATACGGCTTTACCGTTGGCTCTTACGCGGCCACGTGTTGTATTTCTTCATCATTCAGGTGACGTGTGAATTCTAATTCGCTCGTTCAGCTCGTTACCGAGAAGCCTGATTCATCGAGTGTCATGAAACATGTATACGAGTGCATCATATCTTTTTTGATACATGAATTCCTTATATTAAGCTGGACCTCCCACCGTCGCAAATCAAGTTTGCACTCGGTCAAAAATTTAGTGCTATTTAGGTGCAAATTTAGTGTCCCAGTCCGAATTTTAGCTCGCCATTAAGTTGGACCCCCCATTTTTTACACGATTTCCTAGCAAACGGTTTGAGCACTAAAATTTGGACTGGGGCACTAAATTAGTACCTAAATAGCACTAAATTTTTGACCGGGTGCGAACTTGATTTGCGATGGTGGGAGGTCCAGTTTAATGGGAGTTATGAATTCATTGAACAATCGGGACACTGATTTCAGGAATTATAATATTGGAATCATAAATATTTCTAACAAACTTTATAAATGCAGTAATCATATAACATAAAATTCTTCGTATATTCGCAAAGTCTTTAAAAAATATATAGTTTTTATATTATTATACGTAATCTGAAATGTTTAATCATAAAAAGTTAATTTTTATTATAAAACTTAAATATATAATATTAAAATCTCTCTACATCTCGAGTTTATACTCGAGTTTAATAAAAAATTTAATTTATTATGTTATTACGCGAATATGTAGACGTTAAATTATCATAAAAGAGTAATTTTTATTATCATAATGCAAACAGCAAACATATAATATGAAAATCTTCACATATTGTCAAATTTATTTTAAAAAATTATAGTTTTTGTGTTATTATGCGAATATTATTTTGCGAATAAATCAATTGAAATGTTAAATTATCATAAAACAGTAGTTTATCATAAAAATAAAAAAAAACAGCTGATGGTTAAGTGACAGAATTTATGAATGCATTCGAAAAAAACGAGTTAATTTTCTAATTTGTTATCCTTTGATGATCGAAGTATAATTTATTTCTCAGAAAAGCGGATTATTATTCACAACATTTAGTGGCAAGAGAAATGAAATTATCAAGTCATTAATGCATCACTGTCTCTTGACTTACCTCGGGTCTTCTCGGAATAAACCGATATTTTAGGATCGTCCTTTGGATCGTAAAAGCTTGTATAGGCTCGTTAACGATTAATTATACCTCTTTGTCGCGTAACCAACTCCGATAATCGGCGGATTTACTGACGGCGATAACGAATCACGTATGTAATTCAACTCCTTATTAACTCTTTGAAGGCAGTGCGAGATACGCTGACATTCGCACGACAGTAGGAGGACAGTCACGGCCGAACCGCGCCAAAAAGATAATAAACAGTCCGAATGTATATTTATCGCGTCAGAGTTAATTTCAGCGAAAGAATACGAATATTTCAATACAGTGTTGAAAATACCCCTTTGGAAGACGAAACTCAGGTAACTGGAAATCGCATGCGAGGAAGTACGTAATCCGAGCGGGGCCGGCGCGGCGCGGCGCGGCACAACGGAACGTCGAATTATGGATTTTTCCGATCGCGCGATGTGCGAGCGCGCGGCTTGCATGACGTTGTGCCCTTCGGTTTATTCCGACCTGTGTGCCAATGTTGAGGCGTAACGAGTCCCCTGCCCGCGCGCGTGCTTATTTTATGGAATGTATGATTACCCAGTTATAGACTATTATTTCGAAACGATCCGTAGAGTAGGGACCTAGCTCGCGTCTTCGCGGAGGATTCGTTCTTAGAGGCGGAATATTTCCCTTCGTAGAAGGCGAGTACCGCAAGTCTCGCGCTCTGAAGATATACCATATTTTCCATGTTGCGGAATATATACTTCAAGTTTTAGGGTACGATCGCTTTAGATCCTCTCGACGTTTAGATTCTCGATCGCCGGATTTGTGAATCACGACAGTTCGCTTGTTTAAAGATCGTGCCAGGATGGGGGACTTTTATAACGAGATATAGCTGGATGCTAATAAGCTCCTGTCGCCTTCCTGTCAGGTGCGAAAACGACGAACGCGAGGAAATGGCGAATAGGCTTTCCTGCAGGTGCGAGTGACGACCGGAAAAGTATTAAGCGAGTTTAGTCACGAGTTTAGCACCTACAGAGTCCCCTTTTTAATGCTCGTCGTGCTTTTGTCCGGTTATTATTCTTTTTTGCGATTGCACTTCCGTTTAATATTCTCGCCTCGAGAATGCTTGTTTTACTACGTAGCCGGTCATTTGAAACGAATAGACACGATCTAATTGCCTTTCCTGTTCCCCTCGACGCGTCTATCGTTTCTAACTCTTGATGGAATTCGAGCGATTGATTTCTTGCGACAATCGTTTTTCGACGAATAGGCGCGTATAGTACCGTCAGACATAAATTTCACGCTTTATATTACTTACTCGTTCGATGCGCATCGTTTTGGTTTTTTATCTTACATCTACCGAGAGAGATCATCTCGCAACACAGAGCACGTATGTATCGTGGCCACTCTTACATTAATTAATATTACGTGTTATTTTATTCAAGTGACTATAGGCGACTGTATAACTCTTGACACTTAACTCGAGACACATTCTCTGCGTTCTCCGAGTCTATTCTTAGGATAATACTCCCGTATGATTACCTTCCCTGACCTTCCCCAACAAGACCGTCGTAGAAGAAGCATTCGCTCGATCACCATTGCGATTACCAGTATGCAAGTTTGGCCGATCTGTCGCTTAACGACCCTCGCGAGTGACGCGAGCAGCAGCCGGTAGCCTTCCTTTGAGTAGACGACGTATTAGCGCCAATAAAACGCGTCGCATGGCGTTGCACGCAACGACGGGCCGGGCCGGGTTTGCAGCAGACAGTAAACCCAGCAGCAGCATCAGCAGTAGCAGTAGTCCCTGTACATATAATCGCTTCCGAAGCCTCTGCTCGCGTTCGCGCGCGCGCGCGCGCGCACACGGAGTCGGATTGGCACACAATCGCGCGCCGCAATAAACCGCATCGCGAACGCAAGCAAACGTTTCACTCGCGTGACACACTTGACACATTCGCCGTCTCTCTTTCTCTCCCTCTCTCCGTTCCGTCGCGGCCGGTCGCCGCCGATACACACACCGGCCACACCCGGTTCTCTCTTTCTCCCGGCGTGCGTGTGCGTGTGCGTGTGCGTGTGCGTATGTACCTGCTTTATCTCTCCGCGGAGGTTCAAGGATAGGAAGCTAAGCCGGAGCGAAGGTACCGGCGCGGCGCGCGAGCCGGCGGCGGGGTTTCGTGACGAGGAGAAGCACGCCCGGTGCGTTTTTCGCGCAATCTCCGACTGCGTTTATCCTAGCTATAGCCGCGCCACATGAACGCTTATAATCATCGGAATCACGATCGCCGCGTGGTCGTCGTCGTTTCTCCACACGTGAGCGTGTAATTTCGCGCGGAATGTCAAAGCGTGGAAAAATAGGCCGATCACCGGAGTTGAAGACGGTGGGTCTTTAATGAGCGTCGAAATTATGCACGGCAGGTTTCTTCATAGAAACCTTCGACTATACGGCGGAGATATTCGGATTTAAGAAGCAGTCCTTGGCTTTTTAGCGTCCTCATTCGCGTCGTCGTCGCGCTCGAGGAGTATTTACGATCGATCGGCAGGCACGACGGGATCAACGATCGAGGAATAATTTTGTCCATGGATACGACGATGTTGTTGTTTAATGGCTTCTCGAACGAGCTCCTCCGCGACTTCCCTCGCGATCGTCGTCTCCATTCTGATTCGTGGTTGGCGTGGATGCTGATCGCCGAGCGGCGGTACGATCCTTGTGGCAAACCGCGTCGAAATGCACCGCGATTGTAATCGGGACGTCGTAGAAAGTGGTTGTGATTCTTTTTTTTTTTTCCTTTTGCGGTCTCCGCTGCAGCGATACGGTTCTCC
Source organism: Temnothorax longispinosus (assembly GCF_030848805.1). Classification (NCBI taxonomy): domain Eukaryota; kingdom Metazoa; phylum Arthropoda; class Insecta; order Hymenoptera; family Formicidae; genus Temnothorax; species Temnothorax longispinosus. The sequence goes on along the minus strand of NC_092362.1, from coordinate 1,428,020 downwards.
GCGTCAGTATTGATCGTGTGATCCGTTGTGAATTCAGGCCGTTGAAAGCGATAACGTTATAGACCTCGCGTCTCCGTATAGATCCTTGACTCAACGGATCGTCTTCACGTCGTTATTGTGCAAATTAATAACAGGATTATCGTGTATAGGATAGCCCTGAGTTTCTCGTGCCATCCGCAGATTCCTTCGATTAATTTGAGGTAGAACGGCCTCAGGTGTCAGAGATTCGGAAAGATGTCGATAGTCTTTGTGTAATAATGTGTTTGAAAACCTATAAAATTCGAATTTTTTGAAGCGCGAAGAGAGCGGTATATTTGATTGATAAAAGCAAATTTAAGATGCATCGTTCACACATAAGTGCGATATTTATAAAGGTGTATTTCCAAAACACATATTTGATGGCCGTGTTTTTCCACTGCCTATAATTAGCTATTAACTGTCAATTTATGCAACGCGAATAATTTTATGTAGTGAAAAAGAAAAAAAACCCCTGAGAAAACCAGAGTAACATTATAATCATATAATACTTTTTATTCCAAATGACCTCTGAAACTGTTTAAATTATCTCGACTCGTTTTTTGCGACGTCCTATAGATATGAATGTTAATAGTTCTGCGTCAAATCAATTCTGGGAAGATATAAGATAAAAAGTTATTTCGTACAGTTCAATCTGAATTTCGTCATTCATTATGGCAATATGTAAAATAACCGCGGGCAAAACGTGGTAAACAAGAAACATGCTGATTTTTTTTTTTTTTTGACTAATTGTAAGTAGCATGCCGATCAATTTGCGCGCCGTACGTAACGCATTTACGTAACGCGAACTTAATTGTAAGGTAATTATGCTGATGCGCTGGAAGCGTAGCGCATCATTCTCTTCTCGGGTATGCGCGCGAGTCTCCATTGTAAGCGCGAATTTCATTCGCGTTACCGCATCGGGAGGGATTTCCATGGAAACCTCATTGGCATTGTCCGTTCCAGGAACATCGGCTTTCTTCCGCGCTGCCCGCATATATTTTTACGACATTGGGTTATGAAACATCCCCGCAGTAATTTAGGACAGAGTGTCTTTCCCGCGCGCTAAATTGCATCGTTAAATAAAATACGTCCAATTGATTGCGTGCGGACATTGCTTTGCTCGGCGCATTAAATGTAAATTTTGCGGCAGGACTGTGGAAAGTAATCGAAAGAATATTACGGTAGGCACGAGATGCGCGACAGGTTTAAAATTCGACTGCTGGAGTCGCGGAACACGGTATCGATCGTGTACAAAAATAATTCGGAATATATAGCAGCGATTGATACGAGAGCAATTTGAAGTATATGGTACACTAAGAAAAAATGTGTAGATCCAAAAAATATTTATTAGGTTATTTATTTAGAATTAGATATTTTTACTTAATTTAAATAAAAATATCAAATTCTAACTAAATATGTGTATTATATTAAGCAAATAAGCTATTAAGAGCCATCTAATAAATATTTTTTTGGATCTAAATGTTTTTTTCTCAGTGTATAGCACGAAGAATTGCGAGCCGTAACTTGAGACAATAACAATAACCTGACAAATTACTTTTACGTCAGCCCTAATCTCGTTTTGAAAGTGAAGGGTAGTTCGCGTACCATTAATCGAGCGAGAAATATCTGTCCATGAGACGTGCATCGGCCATTGTTACGGGCATCTCAAGAATGCACCCGGGTTTTCACCGTCCCCCGCCGGCGGCGGTGGCTTCCTTCGCACCGTCTCGCGCACGCGGTATATAATGACACAAATTTAAATGACTGCGGTCGTTCGTGGGCGGCGTTGCTCGTAAGAGATCGCAATTAGGATCCGCCGCCGTGAGAGAGAGAAAGAGAGAAAGAGAGAGAGAGAGAGAGTGGGACGGAGAAAGAGAGAAAGATGAATATTCGATATATAAGGCGACGCCCTTGGCGTGAGAAAGTCTCCCGGTATGCGGCGACGGCGACGAAGGGAGAGTCGCGTTTCCTCGCTCTCTTCCTTCCTTCCTTCCTTCCTTGGGAAGACGCAGCGTGCCGCCCGGTGGCCACCGTCGGGAATCCGCGCGTAAACGCCCTCACGAATTTTACATTCACCGCGCCGCGCGCGGTTTTACAACGCGATACGGTGATTTGTACCGAGAAGCAAACAGCGGAACGAAGACGAAGATCTTGGGCTCTTAGTAGCTTCGAGGGGTAGCTTTGGCGCGGTTGACGTTGCCTCGCGATGCCTAGCTCTTGCGAGTTGGAGAGTTATTTCTCGGATCGGATCTCACGAGCGTGATTGCAATCTCTTTCATCTGTTTCTTACTTCCTCGTTACTTCGCGTATAGCGCGTAGATTCCTAAATGCCGGAACTAAAATCGGTCGAGTGAGGTGATAACCGCGTGGATGCAACATTGTAGTGTTCGGCGAATGTAAACGCATGGTATTTACGATGAACTCTGATGCACAATTAAAACGTCCTTATGCTACTACACGTAATTCACAGTTAAGTGTCGCACCTGCAATAACACTAGTTTAAATAAATCAATCAGCTTATGCGTGCATTGAGAGAAATTTTTTGCTGTATTAGCAAATCATTTGTCAGTATAGTGACAGCAAACACTTGGTTTGCTGCGAGAGCTAATTAATTTAGCAATAGTAGCAAACCTTTTGTTGGCAATAGCAAAAAGTTTGCTCTCGCAGCAGATCAAATTTTGTTGTCATTTAAATTTCTCTCAGTGTGCGACAGATGTGCGGGATACAATTTTGATTCTCAACGTGCATTAAAAGTCGAAATCGCATTTAATCTCCGTTATTCCGATGATTAAAGTAGTCTTTATATTGATAATAGAGAGAAAGGTGCGATGTCTCTTTTATAAGAAGGAAAGTCATGCACTTATAACACATATACTTATCTCACGTACATGCAGGGTTATCAATTTCAATGACCGAGTCGATACCGAACGCTTTTTACAATGTCTTTAATACTTTTGTGTCTGCCTTATATGAAAGCGCCGGCGAAAGTTTCGCGGAGTCAACGGCCTTCCAACGGACCTGCGGATACCCGTTACAAGAGTACCCCTACTCGCCTTTTTATTGCATCCACTTATATATCATCGATGCACCGTTTACTCCGCTTTTTCCTCGTGTAATTTACCAAGGTATCGATACTTTGTTTTGCTTTCGATAATAAATACATGCAAATTTTGTTTTTTTTTCTTTTTCTTAGAAAATTGTTACAACCAATGTCGTCATCCAATATACATGATTGAAAAATAACGAGTGTCTTAAAATCAAAGTAATATCGAAATATCTAAATAGAATGTACGTCTCGAGCAAATTCTCAAGCATTTGCATTGGGTTAATCTTTTTTAAAAACTTTCAGTTTGCTCGGTTCTCTCTTTTTTTACAAGGAAGAAACTATAGACTCACAATTTTTTATAATTAAATATTATTATAAGTTTCAAGGAGATCTAACAACAAGTCTGTCTCTCAGGAAGAGTAACCGGTATCGCTCCGCATAATTTTCACGCGAGTATGTAAGGATGCGCGGCGGCATCCAAGCATCGTGATTTCTCTCAGATACAGCGTAGATTTATCCGAAGAAGACGCGCATTACGGGTAGAACGCCTCTCTCACGCCTCGGTCGGAAAAGCCACGGCTGCCGGTGGAGCCATCGACTCGCGTTAATTTCGCAATCGTAAGTCATACTTCGCAATATTGCGCGATCCTACGGCAGGCAGCCATTTAGAAATCAGTTTCCCGCAGGTGTGGGTATTATACGCATGAACTTATATACTCGCGTGTGTATATCCCGCCTTAGCATACAATCGTGGGACGACACGACGCGATGCGGTAAGGACCGCATGCTCGATTTCCTCCCTCTTCCTCATCTTTCTCTCTTTCTCTTCGCCTCTTTTTTTCTCTTCGTCTCCCCCGAGTTTCTTATTTTCCGCAAGCCGTCGCGTTGTCCCGCGATCCCCGGCCCACCGCAACAATTACCGCGGCGAAAAGGTCTTCTTTCCCCACCTGTATCTTTCTTTCGTTTCTCTCTCTCTTTTTTCCTCTGCCTCCGCGACTCCTCTTTCGTTTATTCGCCCGCGACCAGCCGAGCCACTTTCGCGAGAGCGGAATATACTGGGTCGCCCTCGCCGCCGCATCGATGCTCGACAACGATCGTGGGATTTCGTCGGGCCTCATTATACGTGACGTGATGAAAGACGTAAAAAAGCTGAGGGCCGCGTTTAATCTCATCCGGATCAAGCGCTGATTCATAATAAGACGAGCTGAGAACGGATCGAGTGTTATTCTGGATGTTTACTCAGTCGTGGACTAAAAATAGATAAATCAATCAATATTCGTAATTTCGTAATAAGAATGTATTTAATGCAATTTATACAAATTAACCTTATTAACCCTAGAACACACAGCTTCCGGTATATTTCGAAAACACGCACTATGTCTGAGAGGTCCATGGCAACTTTGAGAGGCTGTAAAACTTTGGTTAAGATTAACATTTTCAGATTTTTGTTTAAACTCTTGACATTTACGAATACGCCTGAATAGGTTTTAATACCGAGCAGTTTCATTTGTCAAGTTATAAAACTAAATGTCGAAAATTGAAAATTTAAGAAAAATCATATTCTGTAAACGGCTTTTCCAAGAAATTGCGCGATACATTGCACCTAATCTTTGATGCACAAATTCATCGTCTCTCTCTCTCTCTCTCTCTCTCTCTCTCTCTCTCTCTCTCGTCGTTGATAATGCCTACGCATATATAAATTGCTTTTAATTGGACAGGATATATTCATAAGTGATGATGATGATGATAGTGCTTCGGAATGATAAGTGCAACGATGACGCAACTATGTACATACAGGAAAATGTTATTAGAGGAAATTATCGAACGACAATATATGTGAAGTCATGCATCGGTAAGATTAATCGGACACAAATTTTGACGCTGTCGGAATATTTTATTAATTCTCGAGTGTGACTGGTTCTGTCGACTAATATTAGTTTAATCAATCTGCGTTTAATCTCTCGGGCATCCTGTTGATGATTATATTATAGGAAAAAAAGGATTGGATAAATTATACTATATTCTTAAACGATGACGATGATAGGCTTCTCAAAATGATGACTGCCACAAAAATAATTATGTGCATACATGCACACACGCATACATATAAAAACACTATTATAAGATTAATATAGACGAAAACAGTTAAATTGTATATTAATCAATCAAAAGAAGTTGTGAAATTGATTATTATTTTCAATCTCGTCACATTCGATTTTTCATATTGACATTTCAATGCAAGTCGAGAGGCAGAATTCTTTTAGAAAGGCTAAATTGACAATCAGATTAATATTTCATTTTGCCTCGCGAATAATTTAGGGTTGTGCATTTGTCATCGCTGGTCCATTGTAATAGCATAATTCTTTCACAATGGCTCCGACATTGTCTCACTGACATATTTCTCACAATGTCAAGACTTACGTTCGTGAATTCTTCGCACGTTCGAGGTCACCTGAATTCGCGAATTCGCTTCGAGACTTCCTTCTAAAGACTGGGATTCGTAAATATTTCTACGGATTGCGAGGACTTATTCGCGTAAAATCACACATCTGCAGTCACTAGAAAATTTGACGATATGAACAAATAAATACTTGATCTACGTACCGTTTTCGCGAGGAAACTTTGTCAATAATGGCAGGATAGAGGGAACTGGGAAAAATCTCGGCAGTTTACATCACATTTTCTGCATGTTAATAAGTTACTCAATCATCGGCTTCTCCCTGCGAACTTATAATTTATAATCACGTTTTCTCCCAGTGATCTTGATCCGATTATTCGCTTCTTTTTTTCCCTTTTTACGCACAAGCTTCGATTAATATTATGAATTTTTTTTGTGCTAGATAGCGAGGTAATTAATACCGGCAATTATGATATCACAACAATATTATGGGCTTCATTAAATTCTCGCTACGTAAATATGCTTGGTAATGAATCTGAAAATAACGCGCGGTAAGTTGAGAACGTCTTTTACTTACATCCCGCATCGGGTGATAAACTCGCGGACTATCCTGGAAGGCCTTCATTTATTATCGGCGTCATATATCGGCGAAAACTTAAGCTCTGACGACCAAGTGTCCATTCAAAACTGTGCGACATTGTAAGCGTACGATAATCACGCATAATCACTCATGATAACGTCGTACCGTGTGTTCGTCAAACAGGTTTCTTTTTCCGCGATTCAGGAGTTCCGCAATTAAGCATCCGACGAATCCATCATCGCGTCGTGAGTATACACGGCACAATCTGCCCGATACGACGTCCACGCGTGCGTGTTTCGCAGTCGATAAATTTTATTATATTACCAAACAACAAGTTAATAAATATGTATGCTTAGGTTTGAGTACGCAATGAACTGATTAATTTCTTTTTACTTTCCTCGTCAGTATATATTCTGAGAAAAATATACGATTTCCTTATTGGTCACGTAAAGAAGAAGGAGAAGATTTGCCTATCAGATTAGTCTACACGAATTCATAGATTCTTAGAAGTACACGTTCTTAGAAATTTTATAAAGCAAGCTGATCAGTTTAGTTTTATAATCAACGACAATTGTTTATCATCAGCAACTCGCTATTTTGCTAGCAATTCTACTATTTTCTTCAAAAAGTAGCAATAATGAATATGAATAGCAATATTAAATATGCGAATTGATTGACATGTATATCTTTTCTTTTTTACAAATAAAAAAAACAGTGAAAATGAAGTTTCACGAGAAATAAATATGATAAATAGCGGTGGTAAATAACTAATTATCCAATGATGGTAGGTATTATTATAAGACGAGTATTCAGTTGAAAAAGAGTTGAATTCACACGAGTTTGCATAATTACGAGCGATTTCTTGCTTCTTCATTCGCTCGCGTGTCGATGGAATATTCCACTTTATTTTTCTGTCTCATCTCTGTGGCTGTATACCTAGAAAAGGCAGATTTACAATAAATAGTTACACGTATATGTAATCTTTTTGATGTCATTAAATGTGTTATTATATTAATATCGGACTTCTATAACGTTGCTGTAAATGACGATGAAATATGATCGTCTGATGTGAATAGTGACAATTACAAGTAATTAAATCAAATTGTCACGATTGTGTAACAGTGCAGATTATTTTTAAGTATTCTAATAACACGCATAAATTTTTCTTTATCAGATATTTACTTGTTTTAATTTAAAAAAAACTAATCAAAGTAATACTTTAAACATTGTGTTTCTTCTTGTGCAATTTAAGCATTTTCATCTTTATTACTCTCGTCACCTATAAAATACATCATTTATCTTCATACATACATGTGCTTATAAATTAACTTTTGAACTCAAGCTCGATATTTAAATTAATCATATAACTATAATATTTCAATTGTAACACCATCGCGGCGTCGCCTCACGGCGCGCCTTGACCACGCGACCTCAAGTTGTTTGCGTGATTCTAATTAATGCACGGCGCGACATCGGGGGTTAAATATCCGCGCGCGGGTTAAACGGTCTCTCCGTTTGCGGTTTTGTGCCGCGCGAGGATCGCGCGGGGAAGCAAGACCGGTCACAATTATCGGCGGTCTTGCCGCTTTATATACCCGGTAAAATTACAGAACCGTGCACCGCCGCGCCGTCGGAGATGCACGTATATACGCGATCCATTCACGCAAAACATACCGGGCGAGACGGACAGACCGCAGGTGTGGCGACCAATGTCAATCCTGACGTAACTGCAGGCGACTCGATCTCGCGCGGCGACGATGATGACTCCGTGTGCAACGTGAATCGGACGGACAGTTTTATGCACCGTCTGCCTCGGCACCTCATCGGCGCATAAACGTTTTCAGTTACGCGACGACAACGGCGGACGGCTAATAAATCCCTGACGATTTATTTCCATGGTAAATCACACTTGTTCCCGTCGCACGCTTCTCGTCACGCCCGTTCGCTTACGTAGATGCAAATTCGCCGGCTATTTTTAAACCCAGTCTCGGGGAGCCTCCGAAGAATTATGCTACGCGGGAATATATTTACCTTGCGGATCTTTCCGAAATTGCGAATCTCAAAAGTCTCTCAATCGTGAAAAAACGCAGTGACCGAGACGCATATTTTTCTTTCCCCGCGTTGCGGACCGCCAGGTTTTGAAGCCAGATTTCAAGAGATACCGTTTTTATATTGTATATATATCTTATTTAAAAGAAGTCTTATATTGAAAATCTAAAGTTATGGAATCGTGTCACAAAGAAACGCAATATCTGCTTCCTCCCTTTTCTCTCTTTTTCACCGATTTTCGCTACCAAGTATTTGCTTCGTCATTTCCGTAACAACTTACGCAATCGTTAAATAAAACCGTACATCAGCTCATTTTTACATTATGATAATTATACACGTTTTTTATGCGCCAAAATTGTGTGTTTTAAAAATGGGAGTGTTTCATCAAATAATGACCGTTACACGATAATCGCGCATATTCTGCACATACGCGAAAAAAATTGTTTGTTCGGAAAAAAAATTTACCTCCATACATCGGGGGAACTCATAAATAATCTTATCACAAATCTTATATATAAAACATTAATTTTAAAATATTTCATGTTTCGTGGAAGTGTACTTAAGAAATCACATTTTCTAATTGCGAAGTTCTGCTTGGGAAAAAAAAATCGTGCGGCGCATTGTCAGGCTTAATGCACGCAGGTCATTAATTTTCTCGCTCAGACTCGAAGTTGCCGATAACACCACTAAATGGTCAAACAGACAACACGATTGCGATGTGATGGTTGCTTATTCACTCCGTATGTGATTGCGTAACTAATTGATAGGTACAGTATCTTGAGAATCCATGTCAAATGTTATCAAAAGTTAACCGATGAAAAAGTTTGAAAGAATCACATACTGACATGACTTATAAAAGCGCTCTCAACTTCTAAATTTTATGCAACTTTTAACATTTCTGATCCCCAACCTCCTTATAAAGTACTTTATTTCTATACTTGCAAGCATTTATTTTATATATATGTTTAACCAAGAAAGAATTTTCTGCGTGAACGACGTGTTACGAAAGCGCTGTCGTAATTTACATTTTCCGTGTTATTTTGCAAGAAATGCGGCAAGTTGTAGGTCTGAACAACAAGAATCCACCTGTCGCTGCATAACTATGACGATTATACAAAGGCCGATTATCCACGCTGGCCGCACATGTTTCAATTATGAGAAAAATATTCGTAAACAGCATAGCAGCGCCGCGGATAATGCGGGATATTTAACGAATGATGATAGACAGTTTTAGGACTGCAGAAACGCATCAGAGGAAGCGAAAAATGTTCATGCGAGTCCGGAAATGTTTTTCTCGGGTTCTTTTGCAACGTCGGGACAAACTAATTGCTATGCTCCAGCAGTGCGCAAAATAATTTCACATAGAACGCTGAAATTGTAATTGCGATCGATTTTTTAAATATTTCAATTTGGTCGTTAGATTTTTTTTAATAATTGAGAAAAACTAAATAATTAAGAAAACATAGAATCCTCTTTGTCCCTTAATGTAATTATTGTTACGATAAATGTATCTTGATTTAACGCATGTTAATTCATTCGCGCGTCGATCGTTATTGTCAACGGTGAAACACGACATTCATTACAACAAAGACCCGTTAAACGGGGATTTTAGCGTAGATCGAGAAATCTTGCGGCAGCCCGGCCACAAGATTTCCGGTGAAAACCGTAATTTCCGGCGAGATAAATTGACCGGACGAACGCGTACTCGCACTCTCGTATAGCATAGCGCGATCTTAAAAACAAGCGTCGTGCACAACAGCCTTGTACTAAAAATCCACCAAACCGTTTGCCTCTCTCGTCCTTGTTTAAATTCTTATCAATGCACGTGCTACATGCGAGCTCGTTACGTTTCGCGAAAACTAATTTTTCAATGTTGGCGCGGCGGCTCTTCCGCAAGAAAGGCAATCTTGTTCTTGCTGATATCGATTATGCGCTTGAACGTTGTACGAGGCATGTCGTGGCGGGGGAAGGGGGGAAACTGATTTAATATCGATCGGAGTAACGTCTTATTGATGATTATCCAATAATTACATGCTCTATTATACCCAGAGTTTTACGGGAGGGAAAGAAATAGCCAGCACTTTTAATATTATTCTATTTTTCACGTAGACGATAAAAATCGACCCAGTTTTAATTACCTTTGTACGTATTTGGAACACTGTAACTCGTTATCACTGGTACCATTATACTTTCTCCCGCGTATGTATTTTTATTAGTAATACTTTCTACTTTGCGCTCAGCTTTCTTGATCCCCGAGATTCTACGAGCGAGAAAAGAAAATCGTGAAAAATTCAACGTCGCAAGTCTTAACGATTGTGTCATCAATTTCTAATTCATATGGACAATCTATTTGCAAAAGAAATGATGTTTTTTATCACTTTAATTAATTCCGATATCCGCAAACGGGTGCTGTTTCGGAATCGTTTGTACGTGTTTGTATCGCCGCTAGTTTCGTTTGTAGTTTTAAAGGGGTGATTGTACGGGAATTTTCAAAATAAGATGAGTCGCATAAAAATATGCAATAAAAATCAGATTTTACGCTAAGAGTTATCTTCGCCGTTCTTAGAGATATTTTATATCCGCAAACGGGTGCTGTTTCTGAATCGTTTGTACGTGTTTGTATCGCCGCTAGTTTCGTTTGTAGTTTTAAAGGGGTGATTGTACGGGAATTTTCAAAATAAGATGAGTCGCATAAAAATATGCAATAAAAATCAGATTTTACGCTAAGAGTTATCTTCGCCGTTCTTAGAGATATTTTAAATCCGCAAACGGGTGCTGTTTCGGAATCGTTTGTACGTGTTTGTATCGCCGCTAGTTTCGTTTGTAGTTTTAAAGGGGTGATTGTACGGGAATTTTCAAAATAAGATGAGTCGCATAAAAATATGCAATAAAAATCAGATTTTACGCTAAGAGTTATCTTCGCCGTTCTTAGAGATATTTTAAATCCGCAAACGGGTGCTGTTTCGGAATCGTTTGTACGTGTTTGTATCGCCGCTAGTTTCGTTTGTAGTTTTAAAGGGGTGATTGTACGGGAATTTTCAAAATAAGATGAGTCGCATAAAAATATGCAATAAAAATCAGATTTTACGCTAAGAGTTATCTTCGCCGTTCTTAGAGATATTTTAATCCGCAAACGGGTGCTGTTTCGGAATCGTTTGTACGTGTTTGTATCGCCGCTAGTTTCGTTTGTAGTTTTAAAGGGGTGATTGTACGGGAATTTTCAAAATAAGATGAGTCGCATAAAATATGCAATAAAATCAGATTTTACGCTAAGAGTTATCTTCGCCGTTCTTAGAGATATTTTAAATCCGCAAACGGGTGCTGTTTCGGAATCGTTTGTACGTGTTTGTATCGCCGCTAGTTTCGTTTGTAGTTTTAAAGGGGTGATTGTACGGAAATTTTCAAAATAAGATGAGTCGCATAAAAATATGCAATAAAAATCAGATTTTACGCTAAGAGTTATCTTCGCCGTTCTTAGAGATATTTTAAATCCGCAAACGGGTGCTGTTTCGGAATCGTTTGTACGTGTTTGTATCGCCGCTAGTTTCGTTTGTAGTTTTAAAGGGGTGATTGTACGGGAATTTTCAAAATAAGATGAGTCGCATAAAAATATGCAATAAAAATCAGATTTTACGCTAAGAGTTATCTTCGCCGTTCTTAGAGATATTTTAAATCCGCAAACGGGTGCTGTTTCGGAATCGTTTGTACGTGTTTGTATCGCCGCTAGTTTCGTTTGTAGTTTTAAAGGGGTGATTGTACGGAAATTTTCAAAATAAGATGAGTCGCATAAAAATATGCAATAAAAATCAGATTTTACGCTAAGAGTTATCTTCGCCGTTCTTAGAGATATTTTATATCCGCAAACGGGTGCTGTTTCGGAATCGTTTGTACGTGTTTGTATCGCCGCTAGTTTCGTTTGTAGTTTTAAAGGGGTGATTGTACGGAAATTTTCAAAATAAGATGAGTCGCATAAAAATATGCAATAAAAATCAGATTTTACGCTAAGAGTTATCTTCGCCGTTCTTAGAGATATTTTATCTGCAGCGAAGTATGCTAATTTATTTACGTCATACTCTAACGCTTATCTTTCTGTCTTTTTGTCTTAATTTTTTTTTTTTAATTGGACTAAGAGAAAACGCACGAGAGAAAGTTTCTTAGTTGATATCTATTTGGGGACGATCCTAATCAAAAACTTTCTCGAAAATCGAGCTTTGATGACGTTTAAAAAATTCATCATATTCACGTACATATAATTCATATTCGAAGGATAACGAGCTGTGCGAGTTTGGTTGAGGTCACATAAATTCCGATCGACTCGAGTGTTTCCGCAATAATTATTTTGCGCATCGTCGATCGAGTCCGGAAGAAAAATATCCGGGGGGAAAAAAAAATAATATCGTCATACCGATGTATAAGCCGCACAGTTTTCGTTTCGCGAGGCCGACAACCCCGTCGCATGCTATGAAAAATCGACTTTGCGTAAAACGATCATCCGTTTTATTGTTTCAGAGACGTATCGTGAACCTCGCCGGCGGGCAGGAGGAACGCGCAGTGGCGGAAGGAAAGGAGATGACACGCGGGGTCGCACGAGAGAACGGAGCCGCGATCTTTTCGCGCGCGCGCAAATAACGATCGAGGAAGAGGTGAGGTGTACAACGGCCTTGGAGGCGGCGAATGACAGCTTCTGACCGATCGACAGTCGTTTACGTAGCGGCCGGCTTAGCACCGACGATTTATTCGAGTTTCGCAATCTCTCTCGATCGCCGACACCGACCGTGATCGGCTATCGAGATCTCGGGGCTCTCGCTTCGCTCGGCCGGAGTAGGAAGAAGCCGAACTCTTCCCCGTAAATATACTCTCGTTCCCCCGAACGAAACACAAAGCGCGACGAAGTGGCGGCACGATGTAGCGCGGCGACCGAGAGGCGCGGACTTTCTTACGTCAAGTACTCGAGACGAGCGCGAAAGATCTACGAGGGATTATTCGCGAGTGAGACAAACGCGAGGATGAAGACGATGGGCGACGTCGTCGCGGATTCGATCGACGAGACCGACGGCACGGTGCAGCCCTCAAGCGCGAGCAAGGAGTTCGGCCAGAGAACCCTCAGGTCCTTGAAGAGAGGACTGGGCCGACTTTGGAGGAGGCACAGAGGCAACGCGTCGATAACCGAATACGATCCCTCCTACAAAGTCGCGTATCTCGGAAACGTGCTGACCGGATGGGCCAAGGGTGAGTGGAACTTGAATAAATTATCTTTAGTTAATCAGAGATTTTACGAATAAGAAAAAGAAAGAGAGAGGGCAAGTGTTACTTTTTTACTGGACATTTTTTGAACATTTACACATTTTAACATTCTCAAAATTAACTTCTTAAATTAAAGTTAATATTTTATATAATATTGATATATAATATTGATTATAGATATTGATTATATAATATTGAATTAGTATAATGAAGTAAAAGATTATGCCTTGTTTCATACGGATTACTGAAATTCTGACCGTTATAATTTGTGTTAACTGTTATATTCTGGAATATTTATATAGACAGTATAAAAGAAAAAAATTTCTCATATTATGGATTGATAGAAAAGATTGCAAGCAAATTGTAAGCTATTGCAGATATCAAAAACATTCGATATCTTTGCCTACGTTGTCATTTTAATATGTATGTACAAATTAGTTATTAATACGGTATAGGATAAATACATACATTTGAAGTAATCAAGTTTTACTCGTGTTGCATGATCGCCAAAGGCAAACACTGCGCATAATTAATCGAACTACAAACGCGCGTATGTATGTAAAAAAATATCCCTCAAGCAGTTATGTTAAACCGAGTCGATTATCATTTAAGATAAATAACGTCTACGAATAAACCGTCCCTTCGTTAATCGCAACAACGTCGCGTGATTAATTGAGCTACGTATATCTCGGATTTGTCGTCCAAGTAATTATATTGAAAGCCGGATTTATCTTAAAGTCTATTTGTTCATATGCAAATCGTGGGCCGCATTATATTTGCAAAAGCGACGTACCGATATTTTATCAGTCACCGAGTCGACGGACTCCGCCGACGTTTCGCCTTCGTTTCGATCGAGTTGTTCCGGCCAATGAAAAAATTGGGTCGGCGCTCATTCCGGTGTATCATCGGTAATTATGCGTCCAGATAAGCGGCAATTAAGAACGATAGATACACGTCGCGCGTATTGCACGCGCCGTATTCTCGATCGTGAGCCAGCAGCCTTGGCGCGTGAATGACCAACCGGAAGTGCGCGATACTTCTTACGATGCTGGATGGATCAGCAAGCAGCAAGGTCGCCATTAATTCTATATTGGCATTCGCGTCGCTCGTGAGTCCCCCCTCTCGTTGTCTCGACGTTGAACTACCCTCTCGCGAACTTCCCTTTCAGCCAGGAGATTCTTCTCGAAGTGACGCAAATTGAACTTTCATCAAGATCAGTCGCAAATTCTTTGACTAATTTGAAGTTGTTGCCCAATTTGACAAATGACGGTATAAGAATGCTAATTCATCTCTTAATCAATAATTTAAAAAAAAATCTGATGTAAAAGATGATGAAATGTGATATTTCTGTGTCGAGTTTCATCGGAAAATAGGTATAATATTTCATAATTATTTGTCTCCATACATATATAAAATGTTGATGCGGCAGAAACGCTTTATTTATAACTTTGTTTACAGTCTTTCTTAAAAGAAATGCAATTCAATAAAAGTTTAGCTGTTAGGTTACTTAATCTTGAAACTTGACACGATAATCCATCGCATAATCCATCTAGAGGCTCTTGCTGAGCGAAAACCGGCTCCAAGTTCGTTGAAGAAATTGCGCCGAGAAAAAGTGCATGAACTTAAAAAAAAAAACGTGACTTTTGTCTTTTTAAAAGTCGCACGTGACTATTTCGGTCATGCGCCCACCTTCCGTTTTATTCCATTGTAAACGCGAAACGAGACACCTTCCGGTTAGGTTTCGTCTTGCCCCGAGGACAAAACGGGGAGAAGAGAAACGAAATGTCGAAACGCGATCGAACGAAACGCGATCCGCGATAGCACGTGGAAAAAGCGTCTCGATGAAATTCCGTTCTGACACCCGTAGCGGTCGCCGTAGCGCGAGGTGAAAAAAAAAGTAGAAGGAATTATGTGGTGCAATGACCGGACATAGGCGTACCACGGCACGGGGCCGGCCGGACTTTCTCTGCATATCTCCGCCGCCGCCGCCGCCGCCGCCTCGACTGGATTGGCGGCCTTAATCGTCACCGGCAGATCGCCATTATTACAGTTTGCGCAAACGCCTATTCGGCGATTAATTAATTCCGTGACTGTCCCTCGGGGTATCCGGGGTATGCGGGGGATATCGTCGTTCGAGACGCGTGTGTTGCGTGCGCGTATATAACGATCGCGCTTCGCGGCCTGTATCGGCGACTGCATTTAAACCGTAACCGGAATCGGCCGATCATATTTCGCGCCAAGCGCGAAAAATAGGAAGAAATGAGATGGACGCGCGTAGCCGACGAAAAACTTTAATTAAAAACACGTTATAAAAAAAAAGACTTAAAAATGTACGGTAGAGAAAATACGATGATACGAGAAGCTAAGATAAGTTTTGAGACTTTCGAAGAATTTTTCGCATGGGGCTCTTTCGCGCCTTTATTCTAGAATTTTTGTTTGAAACCATATTTTTGCTCTAAACCCGTGCGTTCTAAAGCCGAAGATTTACCAGTGAAATTTCCACCGCGGTCTTTTTTAAATAGGAGATACGTGGCCGGTATAGAGATGGCAATTTTATTTAGCGCCAAAATAGTGGCGCGAACACGGACTATAAATAACTTCGGCTCTTTATCACGACAGGTTTAACCGACGTGTTTGTATTTTTGATCACTGCGCGCTGATACATACGTGAGGGGTCTAAAAGCAAAAGTGCGGAGTTTCCGATCGAGAATAACTTAGCCACACCGACGTGACGTGCGTCCTACGCGTGCGTATAATTTATATTTCCTCTTAATAACACATCGTATAAGATTAATTTCATTACTTTTTAAAAATTATCCCTCCTGTTATTATACCGCGGCCGTGTGGCTTTATCGGATTACACTGATTAACGTTCGCAACGTTATGCATAACGAGTGGCAATGAGCGAACTCGACGTAATAATAAAAACATATGTAATTTGTTGTGTTTATGGCTTTATAACGACAATATAAAATATACAGATTTTTTAGATCTGTCTGTAAAAAAGAAAAATATGTTGTATCGGTTTTAGAACCGCGAGTTCATCAAAGACACCTGCAATTACGTAATTCTGAATTTCTTTTTTATTGAAGCAAAGATTTCAAACGTAAATTGGCTTAGGTTTGAAGCCCAGAAAAGATATGAGGAACACGTTAGCCTCGTAGACTAATACATAAAATATCTATTTTTAACTACTTCGAACTACCGTTTCTTTGCCAGTTCTAGTGCGCATTACCGATTTATGCTTATGACTTAGCTTTAGCTCGTGAGATCTATCGTGAGATCTAGCTCCGCGTCGAGGTCGAACGATTCAAAGAGCAAAAAAATTGCAAAAAAGCTCCGTGTATATATGTGTCGTTACCGGTCCTTCATCGAATTCACGTGGCCGTTTCCAGTTTTGCCTCGAACTTGTTCTCGTCGACCTTCGCGTCGCCTTCTGGAAGAATACGCAGTCCTTTTTGTTCTCCGCGCATTTTTTATTAGTTTGCTAGGGAAAAGGTGCAATTCGGGAAAGAAAGCGCCGCATGTGACAATTATCCGTTCTTTGGCACAAGGTACTTATTCGTTGAAAGAAACATCTGAATTTTTCATGAGATATTTTATTATGTGCAGAACTTGAATGTTTTGCATATATTGTAAAATTTTCGTTGAGAATCTTTACAAAGATTTAGCTTTGAGACAAGATTATTCATGGACCAGGTGAACGAAAGAACATAATTTTCATGTTTTTTGCTGATATTTATTTGTTTTTAATCTTTGATTATAAATTTATAAAAAGACTTACAAATAAAATTGGAAAAACGCTCTCAAGATATACAAAGATAAATAAATAGAAGTAACATGTTATTAAAGCGAAAGATATGAAATAATAATTCGTGAACTGAACGTGAACGGAAAAATTTGCGTACTTGGAAATACACAAAAAAATTATTATTTTTCTTATTTGCCTTATCTTAATTATATTGATTGCATATCTTAAGAGCGTTTTTCTAATTATTGTTTGTTACGCAGGCCGAAACAATACGTCTTATCGGTTTCTATTCTTTCAACTCACTATTATTAACCGTTTATTGCGATAAATATTACAACTATACCTCAGTAGTTGAATTGGTACGACAATCCTCCCCCCTACACGGAATGGGGGGAGGTTTCCAGGTTCGAACCCTTTGGCTGAGGTAATATTTTTCGCGATAAATTCTTTACAGTGTTTTAGATGTTTATTAGCATCAATTAATCGGGGAGGGATAAGGGATTTTGATGCTCCAACGAAAACTGTATTTTAAAGTCCGACAAAAAATCAGCGCGCAATTGAGTAAGTTGGAAAAATTCGTGTACTTGAAAATACATGAAAAATCTATTATTTCATATCTCTCGACGCTTTAATAGCGGCGTGTTGTTCTTATTTCTCTTATCTTAATTTTATTGATTGTAAAAAGACTTAATAGAATTTTATGAAATATTATTAAGAAAAATATAGATAGTAGATGTTTTTCCTTCAGTTATTATCTTATTTAAAAATTGCATTCAATAATAAATGACTTATGTCCTCGAAACGTGACAAATGCATTACATGATCATAAAACTATATAAATTTTCTTAATTGTGACAAATGAAAGAAGGAAATATTTATGATTGAAACATCCTTGGCGGCGGCGGCAGGTCGATTGAAATTTTATCATTAATATTTCAACCTTAAATTAACATCGCAAGAAACTCAAGATTTAAAAAATATCGCTAATCGTTTCATTTCCGGTTTCTGTGAAAACGTAATTATGCGAAATTGATCTCGCGAGCGCGAACCGCGAATAAGTACCTATTCTCGTTTTCTTTTTTACAATCGTATAATACGATATTTGCGCGACACACTGAATACCGCGCGTGTAGCTCCATTAAATTCACGCTCACGTTTAGCGATTCAATCGCGATGCTGGGAAACGATAAAAGAGACGCGTCCAGAATATTCCATTCGCCGATAAATTACGCAACCGTGCGTGTCTGATAAGCTGCGAATTATACCAGGGGAAGCCGCGAAACTTAATATTTTTCTACCGACGACTGTATGTACTAGAAACTTTTAAGACATGTTTCGCTTTTCATTAATTACCCACTTGTTCACTTCTGTGAAGGCGCAGCAACCCAGAATCATGATATTATATGTTGATGCGAATGTACGTGAGAAAATTGAAGTTTTCTTTTTTTCGAAAAGCTAGTTTATTTTCTCGGGCGTTCCGATTGGCTCCTTCAACGTAATCTTCACGTATCTCGCGAAGTTGTGAGCGCCGTCTCTAAATGATACGTAAGATCGCAAGAAATAACGTTTCGATCTTCTTGGAACTGATAAAAAGACACATTAACTCGTTATTAATCATGAAATTAAGGAGAATAATTAACGTGAACTACACGTCACTAAAGAATGTGACTACCGAGAAGGCGCCTCGATTAATAATATGCAATGTAATGTAGCAATTCTCTTCTTGCCTCTGATATTTCATTAACTATCAATATATACATATTAATATGCAATAATATTATTATATTGATAGTTAAACGCGCTATTCGCGCGTGTACATTTTTACTGTTTTTATATAACTAAAAATTATTCCATGCAGTGTTTGCGACGATAAATATAGAGATGAATTAACTCGTCTGGAGTACGCGCGTCTCGATTGCTCCTCAGCCTGAAATTGCACTCGAGAAGAAGTAATTTCGTGAAAAACACCGAAAGGAACTGCTCGTAAGAAGTGTGCGCGATAAATGTCGGCGAATGTGTATGAGAAAAACGTGATGTGTGGTCACGTACGACGATGCTTGGAGACTTCGGCCACGTCGCGTCGTGTTTATTGTTATGTTTTTAAGACTTCTTTCGCCGATTTTTTAGAGCGTTACGTATTGTATAATTATGAGGCTAATCCGCGGTTTAAAAAAGATAAGTAATACGTCACGGAATAATCTCGAGATTTTAATTCCCATATTAATGCTAAATCGCCATAAATATTAATTCCTTTTATATGCATCGCCAGTTTTAAGTCGAGCGCGCTGTAAATCGGAGATATACTTCCCTCTCTCCGACGCGCGAAGTGATTAATACGCATTGAAGATGATACATTGGCATACATGACTATTATTCTTCATTATTGCCAATAACGATAAATCGATGCAGATAAGATTTTTTTTTTTTTCAAATGAGTAAGATACTGCAGGATCTACCAAAGCCAGTCAGAACGACTGCCGTTTATAATTTTCTATCAATTTTATAACAGTACATTTTCCGTGATTTTTTATTGCAATATGTAAATGTTCAATTTTTATTCTCTCTCTTTATTACTTTCTAAAAATACATAGTATATTTAGGTAGTAGAAATAGGTATACGTTAGTCATCGACGGTTCTATAATGTTAAAAACGTGGTAACGTTAGCTAATATTTTTAGTATACACTGACACGTATGCCTGACACATATCTTTTTTTACATTACGTATGGTAGTTGAAAAATCACAAAAAGATGGGAAATACCCGAAGGACCTTTTTGATCTCATCTTTCTTTTGCGTAACGCAGATTGGTGTCACAAGTGTAATTTTTTACGTCTCCATTGTTTCAAAGCAGCCAAGTCAGACTCGACTCTTATTTATCATCGTCTTTTATCTCGTCTCGTCTGTTCATTGAAACTCACAGCATGTGTTCTGCATATTTTCAACTTTTGGTATACTGTCTGCACTGTCGCTCTCGAGAATGATTTATAATTAAGTGTGAGTAAATTATGATCGACGCACAAACGTGGCCACGGCAATTATGCCGAAGTGGACGACACACAAAGGCTCTTGTCCGGGGAGTGTCGGGCATCCTCGACAATGACCTCTTCTCGCTTAAAAAATCGCGACCCCGTTACTGCGCCGCATTTACTCTACATTCATATAACGTTATTATATTGTTCATCCGCCGACCGCGTGCGATGCACGCGACATTCGCTCTCGTCATGCGATGCAAACGGCGTTTTCTCGGTGGAAAGTTTCCGCGCGGCGCGGCGCGGCGTTCCGCGGTTTTGCACGCGCGATTTTCTCGAAATGCCCCGCTCGAGCAGGAGCGCGATGCGCGCGATGGCGGCGCAGCTAACGAAGGGAAAATCAACGGGCGGTCGCGGCATTATCTCTAATTGAATAATATCGGACGCTAAAACGCGCCGAGTGTCACAGTCCGGTGGCAATGACGACCCGGTCGTACTACGGTGCACCGGTGCACGGTCCCTCTCTCGCCGTTGCTTCCCGTTCCGCATCGTTCCAGACCGCCTGTTTTTCCGTTCGCAATAATTCGATCGCAATATTCGCGCGACTCGATAGATCACGAAGCTGCAAATAGAGATCTGGTGATCTATTCGAATACGAATTCGAACTTCTATGATTTGAATCCAAATTATTCGAAAATTTCGAATCTAGATGATTAAAATACGAATCATATATATACTTATATTGTTAAATTTATAAAATTAAATTTAAGAGATTTAACCCCCTACTATATCTTTTGGCAATTTAGAAAATATTCGGTGAATAGGAACATCGATTTTCAATGAAAATTTGAATGGTCGTAATCGCTTAATTTTATTATACATTAAATGATTAAATACGTGATGTGGCACGTATATAAATAATTATATATATATACGTATATATATATGTACATATGTGTATACGTACATGTAATAAAGCTGCGTGCACGGCGCGAGTTGAAATTAAAAACTGAATCTGATGCTTTTGTAATTGAGCGGAGCGCAATTTTTCCGTCGGCTCCGCCACTTTACTCTCGCGGAGCCTTTCGTTTGAAAAATTGTTATAACGGAAAAGAATTCCGCGGCACGCCAATGGACGCCACCGGCGGCGTTTCACCTGCGGCAAAAGGATCGCTTTTATCGAATCTCCCCGTGCGCTTTCTCCTGACACGCTCGGAATAAAATGTTGTTCCAACGCGCGTGTAACGTAAGGCTTCCTATACGCAAATTACGCCGACAGTGGCACCATTGTTGTCCGTGGTTTATTTGCATGCGATTTTCGATGGCCTTTTTCCACCCAGTCGAGTCGGCCGGCGCGGTCACAGTTCGATTGCGGCACGGATCTCGATCGGTGGCGGAGCCGTGCATGCTTTCTCTCGACGTTACACTCGTCGAAGTAAGAGACACGGTATTTTTTCCCCGAGGGTATAATCGTGACGACTTAAATGCGAGAAACAGCTTCAGCTGTTTTGACATTTACGCCTTTCGCGTGAAAACGAGATTTCTCGGTGCGAACCGTTTCGGAGGAATCACGTGAGTATCACGAACGATTTTGCGGAATCACGCGTGATGAAACAACAAACGGATCGCATCATCCCCGGAATAATGGACTCAACGTATTCCAGGAAATCGCACGCGATTCTGGATAGACATTCGATCATGTCGCCTTGATTAAATATCGCTGAAGTCGATGTGCCTCTTAGTCATCTGCTTCTGATTAGGTCTTTCTCCATGCACGTGGGATTTAATAAGCACACACGTGTTCAGTTCCACGTCATTTCTTTATCTGCACCAGTCGGTCTCGTGCGAAACGTTGACACAACTCATTCTATTTAAAAATAGTCTTTGGAGCGCTGTTCGTAATAATAGCGGTCGTTTGCTATATTTAGTTTACCGCCGGATTATAAATATATCATAATTAAAAAGATATCTCAAGGAAAGCGTTTGTGAGGCGCAATGACGTTTCTCAGCTGTCTTTGATTTATAGATGTGCCTTCTCTTGCAATCATAGTTATCACTTGCATGCATTTCGCAATTGTTTGATCGTGCACGCTTAATGATCACGGAGATATTAAGAGCTCATAATACATCTTAAGCACTTTATTATTGTATCTTAGATTATTACCTGACAATAATTGTTCATAAACCATGTGTTGCGCTCTTAATTATTTGACAATCATAAATCAATTGCCTTCTTATCGCGGTAACATTTTAACAAATAATTAACGTCTAATAAATATTAACCTTTTGCGGTCCCATGCATATCGAGTTGGACTCTATATAATTGCGGTTAGCCTGTCGCATAATTCTTCAAACATTGGAACCTGTATGTGACTATAATCGACAAACTACATTTTTCTCCATAAAAATTTTTTTATTTCTAGTTTCGATCGCAAATGATTGAATTTACTGTAAATTTTTAGTAATTCTATTCCTTCAGTTCAAAGTAGAATATTTACAAAATATGTGACCACCAAAACCTTTAACGTTAAAGTTAATTAGTTTCTGTTTCCCAGTTTTCTACGTTTTTCATTTTCTGTGTCTCATCAAAAATCTCGTTGTCAAGCCGTCCTGTATATAAAATCAATCGTTACAGGATTGCACGAGCTATTTGCATAATGATCGATCTAAAGTGTCGCTTAAGACGCAGAAAGCTTTTTTGTTGCCCCAGAAAGTCGTCACTTCGCCGGCGATTATCTTTACGATCATCGATCTTCTATCGGCATGGCAATCGAAGATCCGTGACGTTTGTAATCATTTATAGAATTAATTTGTTCGTTTTGTATGCCTAGTGGCGCCAGTCCGACTCGATTTGTAATTATAAAGAACGTTTGTGTGACGTTCGCAAAGATCCGAACGCCACGATGGAATATGCCACGAGCGCGAGGAAAAATCCTGTCTCTCAAGATCAACAACAGATCCAAGCTATATTCATGTCGGAGTTTAATTTGTCACTGCCTCGTGGAATAGAGTACAAACGCAGTATATTTGCAATCGATAAGCAGACACATGTGTTACAACGTATTATTTTTTTTGCGGAGACCACTTTCGAGGTTTGAGCGAAGAATAGCGTTATTTTTTTTTCGCGAACAGCGGCTTACGAGAGAGACTTTAGCGTGCACTTACCTACCTGTCCCAAGTTGCTATCTCTTTCTCTCTTTCCCGGTTTTCCTTTTTCTCGCTCAACCTGCGCCATTCTACCTCTTCTTTCTCTCTCTCTCTCTCTCTCTCTCTCTCTCTCTTTCTTTCTCTCTCTTTCTCGTTGTCCCTTCTCTATTCCGCCTGCCGGCTCGGCTCGCTTTCGAGCTCTAAGTAACAGTACTTGCGTTTCCTGTATCTCTAAATTGGCAACGCGAGCCAAGGCAGCGCGTATAGCGGCGAATCGAACTGTATCGAAAGTCAGGATATGCCCCGGAGTACGTGGAACGGAGGCTATCTCGTACGCATTGCACATGCCGACGTTCGAACGTAACTAGAATGTTGTAACAAAGTATGTACATACGTGGGTATGCGCATGCGAGATCAATCCTAAAGTGACATACTTCGCTGGAGTCGCGCGCGGCATACCTCTCGTCGTGCCGTGCGAGAAGCGGCATTTCTGAGCGTCTGATTATGCGTCAATGTCCATAATGAACCGTAGAAAGTACCGCGCGCGGAGACATCGGCATTAGCGTGACGTTACTTTCGACGTCGTAGCTCACGAACATCATCCGCGAGGAGCTCCCCGCGATGAATTACGGCTTCGTTCCACGAAGAATCGAAATGCTGGACTCCCACTGTTAAATTACACTCAATTTGAGTCAATTTTAATCATTTTTACAGGTCGTCGCTGTTTCTACACAATATGTCGTTAATTTAAGTGAACCGATTAAGTTGAAATAATAAATTTTGATACACATGGTAGTTAAAAATAACAAAAAGTTATTTAACTCAAGGTATCGGTTTAAATTTTATCCTTCAATATTTAACACCATGCCGTCCCAGGAATAAAAAACGTTTCAGCAACGGCTCTAGCTCTAACAAAGTTCTGAAATTAATTGAGACCAACCCCTTTCACGCTTCCCGCAGGTGAAGGCTGCGTCGAGAAGCCCGTGTCGACCCTATGGCGGAACTACGTAACCAGCAGCAGACCCGACGTCTCCATGAGGCTGACAGTGACCAACGGCGGGCTGACCGCGACCACCAAGGACCACGGCCTCACCGAGTACTGGGCTCACCGTGTGACTTATTGCACGGCCCCGGCCTCTCACCCGCGACTGTTCGTCTGGGTGTATCGGCACGAGGGCCGCAGACTGAGGCCCGAATTGAGGTGTCACGCAGCACTGTGCAGCAAGGAGTCTACCGCAAGGAGACTCGCCTCGATCTTGAATACCAGGCTGCAGCAGGCGCTCATGGAATTCCGTCGGGACAAGGTCTCCAGGCAAAACGCCAGGTGAGAGCAGCGGTATCACGCCGCTAAAAGTAAACTGCGACCTAAGCGAGCTGTGGAAAGGCAGCGCTTACTTCAGCGGCGCGTACAAAGAGTTACTCGAGAAATTTAGAGACAAATTAAAAGAATGTAAATTTTATTTATCGACAACAATAGATAAGTAAGTACAAACGGGAGTCACGGATTAGCGGAAATCGTTAACGGACTTTATCTAAGATTGGCAAACAATTAGTGGGAATTGGCAAGTGCTACGGGATTAGCGAGGTATTGTTCGGTATTGTCAGGTATTAGAGTTAGGAGAAAATTATAGGACACACGTTACAAAGTACATTCGCATTTATGTTCGCTGTTTATGCGACGTGCTAGAAAAGATTTGAAATCACTTCTCGTCTTATCTATTTTAATTACTTGAATATCATCTAAATATGCATTATCTTTATGACGTATCTGCTTTGGCTTTAACGGCTCTTGTTAAAACTGGACCGGCCACGATTAATCGCGCGCGGCACAATTTCTCAAACTCGTAGAATTCTCCGAGTTTCCGTTAGGCTCATTTCAATGTCGGGCAGCGGCGCGCACCATCGCGCGCATTCCTCGCATTTTTATCGTCCCACGTTCGGGTTATATCGTCGTTACGTCGGCCATGCAGGTGCTTGCCTCCCCCTTGCCTTAATCGGGAGAAAAGAGAAATTTCCCCATCTTGGGTCTTTGAGAGGTACGCGCAGTTACGCACGCGCTCGCGCATCCACCGTGGAAGTCACGATTCCGGTCACGATTGTAGATCGTTATGTGCGCGATCGAGTCACGATCCAGGACGGGAAGCGATCGGCGATGTGCATTCGGGTCAGTGTTTCCAAGTCGCAGGTCAAACATACCCTGGCACTTCTGCCGGAATTGCGCTAACACGTCTAATTTACTACTTTCTTTATCGCATTGTCATTCAGGAATTTATTTGCTAGAAAAAGTACAAATAGAAAGAGTTGTCAATTTAATGAGTTATACAATTTTTATTATTTAATTAATTAAAATTAAAATTTATTTTTAATTATTTCATAAACTAGAATTTTATATATGATTCTCCAGATATAAAAATTAGCAAGGAGTAGCATCTCGTAAGCAAATCCATAAATTACCACGGGAAAGATAATTAAAAATCTTTTCTCTTTTTCACACGTATTAAATTTTCATTACTTGTTTCATTAAGTCATTAGCACATTCATTAAGTACATTGGCATAATTTGAATTAATTAGCACAGTTTACACGAATCGTTACAGGTTGTCTCTGGCGAGCGCGTTATACGACAACCCGTCGTTGCCGCGTAGGAAGCTCCTCTTGAGCACCGGCGGCCAGAACTACCGGCCGCCCTTGGAGAGGTCGAAGAGCGCGCCTAAGCTGTCGGCGATCGAGGAGGACACGGTGGCCGAGGAGATAGAGCAGAAGAGGCTGCTGGAAGAGCTGCGTTCCTTGGAGAACGTGGCGCGTAGCTGGGAGGACCAGGACAGCTGGAGGATAGCCAGACTGCTGGACGCCCTCAATCGCGAGTCCGACGAAAACGGTAGCATCTCCAGCGGATGCGAAACCGCCAGCACGGCGACCAGCGAGGAGAGAGCCACTTGCCCGGAGGAGCCGCTCCCGCAGAGTTAGTATTCGCAAATTATCGCTTATTATTCATTTACCATTTCGAAACTTAACGCAAAGTTCCGACAAACCCTTTTTTAAACACACCTTTTTCATGATGTAAATGCACTTTTATTGATGCACGGCAGTCTTTAAAATTTTCCTCAATTTTTTGTGTCGCGAGATATCACGCGAGGATGGTTACATAAACGCGGTGAGGTGGAGATAAAGCCTGTTTTTGTATCACCTTGTGATATAATTAAGGTAGATAAACTAGGCGTAATTTATTCTAGCACGGGTTTTTTTTACGCTATTTTAGCGCTACGAACAGATAAGCGAGCTATAATTATTTAACGTCGTTAATCGTCAAGCTTATAAAACGACAAACGTATAACAAATTTTTTATGTCGTTCGTATCTTTCCATAGCGTTTTATTTACTCCCCTTTGGGATATTTTTGTATTTGAGACATTATGTTTCTATTTTTGTGAAGTTTTATTTAGAGGGATATATAACGACAGGGGTTTCGGTATTTGCATAATTATGCCGAAAGGGCAGTTGCTTGACAAGTCGTACCAGTTGGTGCGTGACATATAAAGTTATAATGTCATAATGTTCTTGGTAAGTTGCTTACCTTTGAAATATGTTTTCTAGATCAAAACGATCAGCGGGGGTCGACCAAAAGAGTTATCTTCGTGAAGGACCGAGTCAGCAGGGGGCCAGGGCCGCGAAGGAACTCGGAAGGTTCGGCGCATTTTATGACATGCGCCGGCAGTCCTCGTTTTAATCCTATAGATCCCATGAAGAGGTTTCCCTTGACGAGCGAAGAGGATGAATCGATGGAGGAGGAAGAAGAGGAAATGGAGGACACCACTTCGAACGTGTTCGATTTCGAGGATGTCGAGGATCTCGATGATGTAGTGGATTATCGACCGAGGGGAGAGATGTTGAACAGGATCGAGGATCCGCAGAAGAGAGAGAGGCGAGTGAATGAGAAGTATCCTGGCAGGATAGGTCATGAATTTCTGCAGAACGAGGAGACTTCATTCCTAACTCTGGATTCTCTCGACGAGGAGGCTGACAGCGACGAGAGCGGTTACGTGGAGGCGCCACCAAAGTCTTTACTAGGTCAAGACGACAAGAAGGAGGAGGAAGAGAGCGAACATCCGCGATTAGAGCCATTTACGAATAAAAGAGAGGACAAATCAGAGTCAGTGACAACGTATAGAACTGACGGAAGCGAGAATCAGAGGACGAAACACGAAGATTCTAAAATGGAGCAGGAGGAGAGAAAAGCGGAGAAGAAAGATCCCTTATTGGTGGTCAACGATAATCAAAGGGTCAAGGAGAGGGAACGGGAGAGAGTGGACTTCAAGTATCCCATTTCGGAAACTATCAAAAAGTTAGCTAGCGCGTCATTAAGGAATTCCAAATCTTTCGAAATGACGAGCAACAATTGCTTGAACGTCCTAAATAATTTCAAAACCTCCAAGTCATTCGACAGCGTGAAGAACGACGAGATTACCGTGGATTCGCCGAGTCTTCACCAAAGGAAGCAATTGTTGGCACAGCGCGGTGTCATGGTTTGAAATAGTCCCTTTCGAGTTGAATATTCTTCCGATTCTATATTACGAATTGAACGGAATCAGTGAATAAATATTTATTTGTTATTAAGTTATTACGAACCATAAAAATGCTTATAATTATGTTTCATGAAAATATCGAACCTATAAATAAGAGCGTAAAATTAATATACAAGCTAATATGTGCCTGATTAATAGATTTATTAAATTGTATCGATTCATCAAGCAAAAATAGGATTTTGTTGCAAATATTTATCATGGAGTCATTTTCCTTATTGCTCGTAGCGCTCAATCTATTTAATAGATTAATTCGATGATAAATGCACTGGAGTTATGTCAAAGTCACATTAAACAAATCTATTTAAATAATATCGAAACAACAATTAAGATATTGTTCAAATAATTTGCAAGATTTTGAAGAGTTTTACTTGAATCTTAAGTGCAAGACAAAATATTACCACCGAGTTAAACAAACACTCACAATCAGTCGGAATTCGACTTGAGCGCAATATTCTAAGCCATTCTAAGGGATGTGGTTTTTCTAGATTAGTTTCTTGTGACTTTGCAGAAAAATTAATATTAAAATTAACGATACATTAAGATTTATTAAAAAGTCGTCCAGCTAAATCAAATTTGATATAAAATGAAGCAAATCAGATTATAGTAAAGAAATCACTAATAATTTCCAGATAAACTACTATAACGACAACTTTATTCTTTAATAATACAATTAGAAAGGTGTTATTTTTTTACCGTGCAAAATTTCTAGTCCTTGGCATTATATCTACAAGTTGACAAGGAAAATATATACCCATACTATACATAAATATATAAGGTAGATGTGAAAATCTTGGGATTATTGAATCTTTGATATTCGTATCCATTGCGTATTGCTGAAGTTGAAAAATAAAAACAGTCTAATAGAATACAGTTTAATAGAACGGGCTTTATCAAACAATGCAATCGGTAGAACTGGAATAAAATCAACTCGTACAAGTATAGAAATTGTAGTCTTGTTCAAATACAATGAGCTGGGTAATTTAGCAATATGATTTTTCGTGCTGTTGATATTGAGCTTCTATAAGCAACATTTGAACGTGGAAGTTTTCGAAGATTATTTGCAAAGGGACCGTTCATTGAACCATTTAAGGTGTCGGCAGAGCATCGTGTCTTATTGGTTATGATGTTAATATCGATAAACAAATTTATTAGTAACGAGTCGACGAAGTTAAGTTTGAAATCTTGTGGAATAGAAGATGTCGTAAATCATAGGAAGTATATAATTAAGTAAAATTAAGTGGCCACACGCTTGTAAATATGACTTTTCACTAGGTGGAAATCGACGATACATCATTGCTCGTAATATTATTATTACGAGTGAGAACACAAATGAATATATGTTGTAGAATACGACTTTGGTTCGTATTGCGTCCGCTTATCCGTGAACATTCCAACGCAAATCGTCCTGGGAACGATCGAAGACTACTCTCAAGATACGAATACAATACGTCGTCGTTATTCAAGACATTCGATAATACGTTTGTTCGACTATTAGTCCAGGTTCATCGCTTTAATGCGACGTGTTAAGTTCATTTAAATGTAAACGCAATGCATCCACCTTTCATGCATGCTCCATTGTAAAAACTCGCGGTAATTTGTTAGATCAGGGACAAACGTCGTCGCCTTTCATTTTTTTTCCTACCATAGATTACCGTGAAAAACAATTTAGTGCGTAGTTAATGTACTTCGCTCGACAATACGTGCACGTCCGCGTCATTTTGTCAGTCTGTACGTTATTACGACAAAAAATTAAAATATTCCGTTGCAAACCAATCTTCGGTAATGACACACGTTATCGGTAACGGCGACGCTTACTCGCGTATAATATATAGCTCGCGTCATCGTCAAGACGAATATTTCCGTATCGAGCATGCTTGTCGAGGATTTCGCCGCCGACGCGCAACTCGAGATGCATTTTGTGCCAGATTACGGCTGGAGTCTATTGCGACGATCGTTGTGTACGAAAGAGAGAGAGATAGTACCAATAAAATGAAGGAAAACTCGGAAGGTCGGAGTTTTCTAAATACGTCCCTCCCGCTCCCTGACCTGTGAACCTCGGAGTCGCCTCTCGCATCAACGTGTAAAATTGCATCTGGGGCAGTTCGTGATCAGGACGAGTCAGCCGATAATTACGGATAGCGTGCGCCGATGGCAGAAAACGCAAATCGCGATTTTTAAGGTCGTCTTAGGGGCAGTAGGTCGGACGAATAGAACCGTGCGATCGACGATCCTGATCGATTTTTCGCCATTTATTTATATTACTTTTCGGAATAAAAAAAAATGTGTGCATTACAATTTGTATATATATTTATAAAAATACATATATTTTTAAACATATATACATAAACACATTTTTATTCATAAAAAATAAATATATGTGAAGTGTATATATATAAATATTAAATATTTTTCTTTAATATTCTTATACACTTTATGTATACATTTATTTTTTGCAGTTATGCCGAAGATTAATAAATAGAGAAAAATTTTCACACGTTCATACAAGTTGTAGATATAAATATATAGAAGTGCAATAAATATTAGAGAATAATTTATATACAAATGAATTTTAGAATATGTTTCGTGTAATATTAAATAATAAGCAAGGTGATTGGCGTAGATATGAGAATTCAACAATAGCAAAAATGCGGTCTTATTAAATTTTCGCTAAGAAGAAAGCAGCTTTAGATTCCCCACAGAATTCATGATCAAAATGAAATAAGCGACATCCGTATAAGATATATAGCGCAGAAAGATAATGATAATAGAACTTTCTTTTATGTGTTACTTAGCTCTTCTTCATATACATAAATTTTCTGGTATGGTTCGATCGCGAGAGATGGCGGCAGTTATGTTTATAGTACAGGCAGATGATTAAAAAAATGATCGGGAAAGGAAGGCTAAATTAGGTCATAAAAATTTCAGATTCGTAAAGTGCGTGAATCAATTAACGACAAGATAAAAACTGTGCATTATATATTTATTAATTAATTATTCTATTATTAACATTTTTTCTTTATCAATAATTTAACAGAATTTTACATAAAAGGATATGGGACGCGTCATATAAAATTTGATTTTTTTATACAATAATAAAACAAGTAACGTACCTAAATAAAAAACGCAGGAGTCATAAAAGTGTAGAGAATTACGTTTATTATATTAATAATTTTAATCCGATTCGCGCGCAATTATATAAATATTACATCCACATCTTTATCAAAAATAATAATAAATTGAATCGATATCCTTATTCATTTCTAAAGAATATTCTTTATAATCTAGCTGTCTCCTGCATAACAATCGTCATATATTTATCAACTTAACGCAACTCATTTACACAAATCGTAAAATCTTTTAAATTTCCTTTCGCTCTTCTTCAAGATTTCTTTAAACGCAACTTAGACACGCTTTTTAATTAAACGCGGAAATAGAAGTCATATTAAAAAGAGAAAAAATAAATTTTACGGCTTTTCGAACCACAGCCGCGGGTTCCGACGAAAATTACACGCATAATACGTGAAAACGAGAGACGCCAGACCGTCCGCATTCTCCCAGCGGCGTCTGCCCGCGAGGCGGGCCTTGCGCGGAGTCAAGATCAAGATCAAGGTGCCATCAAGGTGGTGACTGCCGGACCCACAGCCAGGCTCCGTCGTGAGTACGATAACGCTTCGTGCGCGCGCGCTCGCTGGTACGCGCTGCCACAATATCCTCTCGCTAACACCAGCACGCATCGGTGTGACCTACTAACAATAAGCGTGAAGACACGGTGCGACGTACATACGTACGTACACACATCGCGGTGAGCGTAAGATGAGGAAGGCAAAGTGCGAAGGGGGGGCAGGGATCCCCGCGGCTTCTTCATCTTGGGCCTCATCTTGCGCGGGACCAGCGCGGGACCGTCTCAAGCTGGACCGTAAAAACAAAAAAGGCGCCTTCGCGAAGATTATTCGCGTCCTAATGGCGTTAGCGCGACGAACGATGCGAATCAAATCGCAATGAAGCGTTCTGAGTTCTGATGAGGATGAGAGCAGGGGGAAAATTCGCAAAGTTTCACGGTTGCAATAAATAAGTCGCATTTAATTTGATAATATTGCTGCGGTAATTACGGAAAGAGGTAGTTGGAAGACACTCGATTGATAAAATTCTCCAATCCTTTTTTTCATTCTTTTATTCTCTCTTTTATATTTTCTTAATATCGAAGAAATTAGCTTCGTTTATTTCGCTTTGCATCTTTTTTTGGAAAGAAATACGCAGCGAGCCAGATTTGGCACTCCTATTCCGATCCTGAGGTAGAAATGGAATCCGGGTGATTTATACAAATATGCATACGCGAAATAAGTTTCTTTTACGTCAAAATTTGGAAAGTGGAGAATGTTTTTGCCTCATAAGCGATACAGCGAAGCCAAAAATTAACTCGGTCAAGTTTTCGTCGATTATACGCCGTGTTGAGCCAGATCGAATTATTTCATCTAAAAACTCGGTAGAATCTATCGTTACAGGAACAAGAAATTTATAAATAAGACAAATTTTAATTATTTGATGTCCAAACATTTTTTGCAGAGAAATAATATCTCAAAAATACTTGTCTTTAAAGGATTTGAAAAGTAGAAGAACGTCATCAGATACATTGCTTTTTCCCATCATAGCCGATTCTCGCTTAAATAATTTCATGCGTCAACGTTCTCGTCGAGCACGATCTTTCAGATACGCGAGGAAGAGAGAGTAAACCGTTTTTGCAATTCTGCTACGAATCTCGCGAGAGACAAAATAAAAACACAATCGCGTCTTAATTAAAATCCTGTATGTTTTAATTGCGGCCTTTAATGGGTCAACGAGAATAACGACCGGGTCAGAGAGCTCTCGATTTAATCGCGTCGCTTTAAAAGTGACACACACCGCACCGGCTGGAACGAGGCATATCCCCCGGAGTCCCTTATCTCTCGCGCGCGGTACACAGCCGCGATCCTACCAGGTGGTACCAATTCGGGGCCATCTCGCACGGGGGTCCGATGGGTGCCGCGCTATCTGGGTAGGGGGTATACACGTGAGCCTTCTCCATAGAGCGCGGAGCGCACCTCGCGCGGGCTCCCTCGTACATGTGTATGTGTATGTGTGCGTATGTGTGTGTACGCGGAGTCGCGAGTAGTGTTAACGGCCTTGCTTTATGTGGGTCATGAAACAAGGTCCCACCAGCACGGGGGGAGCCCGGGAGAACACGGCGCGCGCGCTTAACTTATGCTAGTAAAGACGAGCCGATACACACACACACGCACACACACGTGCGTGTATACGCACGCGGCATAAACGAGTCGCCAGCAACTTGCGCTAGCAACGCCGACATCGAGCGAAGGCTTTCTACCGATCAGAGCTGATGCCGCTGCACCTTTCCTCCGCGCCGATCGAAGCCCGACACGGTGATCGATCGTGGATCTGCGTAGATCCGATCTCGGCACACACCGCGGGAGAAAAGGAAATAGAGGGAGATTTACGGGCGGGCTTCCTCTTTTCCCCCCCTTCCGACGCACGCGGAAATTCTCTCCGCGCGAATTCCGCCGTAACGTAACGTCCACGTTCGGCAAACAGGATCTCGGACGTTATATAATGCGCTTCTAAGTATGTACATTCCGCTTATTTTTATTTCCTATTTTCGCGCAATAACGCGAAGCGCGTTGATCGTCACCGTTCTCTTATTTCTTTGGAAATTGCGCGAGTGAGATAAGGAGAGGAACCGCGAGATTTCGGACCAGAGAATGTTGTTTGGGATAGGTATAGGAGCTTTTGGAAACTGCTTTCTTTTTTGGCTTCTGTTTGCACTTTGAAGTTTCATATTATTATATACACACTTGAATCCTATTACTATTTGCGCTAATATAATTCACGACGTATACTTGTATGATTTATGCAAAAATTGCAAACCGTACAGATCAATTCAAATTTCCCTTCTGAATTAAAAATTTTATTTATTCAATTTAACATGAGATACGTAATATTAGTATTATACCGTTAAAATAAATACATATTTGCAAAAAATTATTATTAATAATGCAATCGTATATTTTTGGTAATTAATACACATACGTACGTATAACACTGTCGCCTTTAAAAGATCAATATATTCATTAATTAGACGTGAATCGTATCTCCGCGTTGTGCACGCAGTATAGATAATACTCGAAAAAAAAATGCTTGGTTTTCGGAACGAGCGATTCGCTGCAGCGATCATTATTAATGATACGTCTTCGGGGCCTCGACGGGACCGGGAGGAGACTCCGAACGCGGCTAATGGGCCGAGCTCGCGATTCGCGACTCGCTTAACGATCAAGTTCGATTTCTCTTGGCATCACGGCGCGACGACACGCACCGCGCGGTCACGCACGAGTGAAATCTTATAGGATTCTGTCAAAAATTATTCCCGTCCCCGAGGACGAAAATCACGCGCAACCCGCGTGCGGGCGCACGTTGAATCGATTATCATAGTTAAAGCGGAAACGAAAACACGAACACGTCCGGACAGCTTTCTATTAATTATCGACGACGCGATACTCATCTGTCAACTCGATCTGAGATATTTCACTCCGTTTCGATACTCGACTCGAGATAAAATCAACGACGAATAATCGTGCGGGACCTGTTAAACGGTTGGATACTTGGACGTTTACTTTTCAAAGGCGCGATTCTCTTAATCACATTTCTCAGTGACGAGTAACGATGAATCCCGCCGTTTTTCTCTTCGGGGAACCGCGCGCTATCGCGAGTCGCGCCATAAATCACTTGGAATCGTAATAACTCTCATAAATCATGAAATCGTCATACTGCGCGAAAGCAATCGTCATACTGCGCGCGGCGGCATACGTCTCCGGCCCCTGTCAAGCGGATGCATGCCGATCGTTTGTTTCTCGTGCGCCAAAAAAGCAGACGAATTAACGTTTGACGCTCGATCGGAATTTTCAGAAGCCCGCCAAGCGTTTCTTACAATTCTCGTATTTTTCTTCCGCTTGCGTCTATTAGAAATTGAGGAAGTAACAATGTAAGCGAGCGAAAACTTGCATTTAACCCTTAAAGGCTACAGCTCAAGTCATCTCAAGTCTCAACCATTTGAGACTCTTAAAAGATTGATTTTTTTGGAGAATTTAATATTAATTATTGCCAATTTTTCTACTTTTAGTATATATTCTTCGGTCTTTTCTATCCTTATTTCATGTATAATTCTTCGAGATTTGGTTGATTAGACCCAGCTTTATACGTGATCCATATGCAAGATCCATATATGGACCATGTAGCCTTTAAGAGTTAATTAGCTGTTAATGAATAGTTCGCAGCGTCGCGTCGATGCCAATTCTTGAATCGTGAATTTGATACGTTTGATAAACGACATACTTCGTTCGTCGATGAACACGCTGGCTCATAGGAGATGCGGCTGGAAGGGAGCGTACAATGGTAATTAGGAATTCCTATTTAAATGGAGCATCAGATAAAAGGTAAGAACAGCTAGATATAGCAGTTCCACGTGCGACGAATTCTTAACTGTACTTCTCTTTCTCATTTGTACGGCTCTCCTCCTTTCTCTCTCGCTCTTTTCCTTTTGCCGTTGTCAAGCCCGCTCGCGATCCAGGTATGTTGCAGAAAAAAAGAAAGAAATCTCGGGGTATATCATCAATTGAAACGTGCCATTTATTTCGGGATGATTTAATGCCATCGACGGTGAACCGCGTCGACCGCGACGCTCGACGCTAACAAACGCGTATTAAATTACAGCACGATTAATAATTCACAGTTATTATTAGCCGACAGAATTAATAGATGATTCTTAACTGTTTCTGTCGACGTACGAGACGTTTTTCTGTCTTTATGTCCATATTCTGACACGTGCACGTGATCGTCGTACAGTCGTAAAACTGAGCAAAAAAGCGATTCTCTTTATCCTTCTCCGGTAGTACTTCAATAAAGCAGCTCTAATTATATCTTTGAATTCTCGGTTATAAAAAACATATATTAATAAAACTGGAAAAAAAAATTTTTTTACGAAGCCCTAATAAGTATATTTACCACAGCTACGTTCACATTACGCAAAAAATAATTACTTTTTTCGACCGGTGCGGAGTTTTGCATTTGTATTTATTCTCCTGGTCCATTAGCCTGCAACAAATTAGCGAATCGTCAATGACCAAGTGTCGTGGTCTATCTGCTTCCTGGGCTACTGTTGCGTCGGTGGCGTATCTTTTGACACAATCTCGCGGCGAGAGAAGTTGCGCACCTTCGTGAGGACCGAAGTGCGAGCGATAGACGCCGTGTCTTCGTACGATGGGAACTTTACCACGGGAATGGAGAATCGTGAAACCCGGGCCGAGAGAGAGAGAAAGAAAGAGAGAGACGTGTAGGACGCCGGAGAGCCACCGTGTACGCGTGCATCGCTGCTCACCTGCCGACGACGTCCATTGAGAAGGCGCGCGAGATGTAACTGTGTGAACTGTACCACTCACATGATCCGAATCGCCTTTAATTATTCGTCCATTTGCGAAATTCTCTCTCCGTACCCCCTTTCCGGCCCTCTCCTCGCACCCCCTCTTCCCCTCCCGGACGCGCCTCGACGTCGGTGTGCGTGCACATTCGATGGTAATGAGAGATGAGCGAAAGGGGAAGAGATGCGAAGGAGAGACCTCTCGCAGTCTCCCGAATCGAAAACATGCCTTTACAACAAACAAGACGCTTCATTCGCGCGATACGAGTTTCTTGGTTAATCTTTTATTCATCTTCTACACTACATGCATTATCAAACTGCTTGATTTACCGAAATACTTGTCAGGCGGTAGAAACTGGGTCATTTGTGACGCATAACGATCTTTTTTTCTTCTTTAACGGAAGAAGAGAAAATAAAACGATGTATGTATGTGTGTGTGTGTGTAAAAACTAATATTTATTGTTCATATTGCATACATAATACGTTATTACGCGGTGTGGATGTTACAAACTTGGTGTTTGGCATTTATCGCTAGAAACTCATCGTAGAGACGGATTAAATTGACAAGATAATCGCGGGTTAAAAGTGTTCCGGTTCCGCTCGGGTAGCCAAGAGATGCATGCAAAAATCTTTTTACGTACACCGAGAATTAGTTCACGGCGGCAGCGGACAAGAGACTGGCACATAATTTACAAAGAACAAATTGGCATCGTGTAACATTGCATCCTGCATTTCAACTCATTAAGAAATTGAATGCTTAGAGCTGCGCAACTTGCTTAAATTAAATAATTGATAAATCATGCGACGTTTCTATAATATGTATATTATAAAATATAATTATATACTTTTATATAATTATATAACATGTCGTACGTATTTAATGTATACGTTACCTCGCTAAAAGCTTGGCGAACCAATGCAACGCTATTATTTCACACGTATTACCCGTCGGCTCTTCGGCTTTGTAATTTTTACATATATACATAGATACGACCTTATGTCGCAAGACTTTCCTTAAACTCTCGAAAGCGTGTCGAACTTGAAACGAGCGATTCCGACGTCATTTCGATTTCTCAACGGGAATCCGAAAATCTCCGTCGTTCGCATCGCGATATGACACGGTATTTTGTTTGAATTAGCGCCTCGAATGATTGGCCATCGAGCATTTATAGCGTGGACGAACGATTCCCCGCGCGATCGCGGCCTTCCACAGCGTGCCACGGCGGATGCAGCCAAATTTGCGCACATAATCGCAAGTATGTCGATTTTCATCTTGTCCTAGTTTGAGCGTAATCGCCAAGATGCGCACGTGTAACACATAAAACGGCGTGGGATTAGTATATAGTCGCACACAATTCTTAACTATATATCGAGAAAGCAGTAAGAATTTTTTGTATTGATAAAAATTTAAAATCTATATTTATTTATCAGTTAAAACATATAATATATATAATATATATTATATCATATTATATTATATTATATTATATTATGTGTAAATTAAAATTAAACGTTATTTAAAAAATTTGTGAAAAACTATTGAAAAAATAATTACTCTCTTCTATGGGATATTGTATTTATATACTAATTTTATAGAAATTCTTACATCTAATATATACATTTGATATTCTATATAGGAAGTATAACTCTTACGCTTGTTTTAATTTTTACCTCTTTATCCAATGCGAACTTAATCGCACGCCTACTCTCTCGTTTATATTGAGATCGCGTGTCCTACATCAAACGGAAGCATTTACTTATTTATTTCGAACTGATATCATAATTGGATGCAAAACGAGGAAGATTCATTACGTCGATTTCCACTTTGTTTAGAAAAAAAGTAATTATGAAATACTTATATATGCTTTGTTTAAAAAAAAAGATATATATATATATATATATATATATATATATATATTCTGAGGATTTTCAAGAGAAGTCGGCCTAAAGCCGATGAGTCAGCGTGTTTAACCGAATATTTTGTGTACAATTGAGAACTCGAGAAAGAGACTTTGCCGACATCAAAAATGAAAAATTATGGAACAAATCTTTTGTAAATAATATTTATTCGTCTCGGAAAAGCTAATTGCAGTCATCGCATACATCGTAAATTAACTCAGAAACGTCTAATTTATAGCACCGCTGGTCGACTATTCTTTCGACGTTCTTTCCTATAGTTTTAAGTTTTTATAATATCCTGAACATGTGACATCATTTGGGTGAGTTGCTACTCTTTTAACCATTCTTCTATTGTACTCCGTTTCAACGGTTGGGATTTTCCAAGTGCAAAAAAATAAGACT
Organism: Temnothorax longispinosus; assembly: GCF_030848805.1. Lineage (NCBI taxonomy): Eukaryota > Metazoa > Arthropoda > Insecta > Hymenoptera > Formicidae > Temnothorax > Temnothorax longispinosus. The sequence continues at coordinate 1,389,474 of NC_092362.1, read as the reverse complement.
TATTTCTCCAACCTTGTGCGAGACGAGTCGAAGAGAGAGAAAGAGAGAGAGAGAGATGAAGAGACGTATATTCGCTAACGTCCGCAGCACGGATCTCGCACGAATTTCGTGTTTCGAAGCCAAGGCATTTCGTGTGCGCGCGTATATACAGCCCAACGACGCGGCGATCGGAACCGTAGGATAGACACAGAACCACTCTTCAGGATCCTGAAGCGAGGCGAGTTGCAAAGTGTGCCGTGTAAGTGGAACATCGCTGCCTGGTACCGACGACGAAGTATACCAAAGTAGTATAACATGGTCCTCCTCCTTCGTCGTTCCTCTTTGCCCTTCTCCCTCTTCGTCGTTCTCTATACCACCACTGCCATATCACCTCTCGTCCACCTCCTCTTCCTCCTCGCGCGGCGGCCGGCAACGACAATCCGGCGCTCCTCCTTCGCGTACACGGTGAAAGACTTTCTTTAAGGAGGTTCCACAGTAAAAATTACACGCCGCCTGCTGCCTACCGGCGCGCGGCGCCGCGCCGCGCGGCACTCGCCGCCGAGGAGAGAATTGTCCATTGTCTCCTTTGACGGCCGTAATTGATGCCGGGTCCTCCACGTTGCATCCGGTTGCACCTTCCCCCCTTGATATTTTGCCCCGGCGATATATAATAAAAATGAAATCCTCTCTCGGCAGATGCGATATGTGACACGCGGCGCTGATTCGGCCGTGCGTATATGCTCCTTTTCATCCGAAAAAGTCGGATGTCGCGGATATGCGCTTGACGCGGCCTCCGCTCCCGCTCGCGAGGGATCCGAGTAAAGTATTACGGGCATAACGGGCACGGAGAGAAGTTTCGTATATTATCGCGTATTATCAAAGAAACGCGACGGAAATCTCTTCCGCCGCGTTAATCTCTTGCGGCGTTATTAGGGAGGATGACTATGTAACGCGAAACACTTTATTATCTTATTATAATAGATGATACGTATAAGGAAAACACTTGGCGCACCTCGTATAATTACATATGTAATCGCAACCATGTTTATCTACAAATTCGCTGACAATGGTGTCTAAAGAACATTTATTACTGAGATATATAATTTCATATTTTGTTTGAACATTTTTGTGCGCTATGGAGGCTGTTCTCCTTCATTTTGTAACTCGCAATTACAGGAATTACCGTGAAAGATCCTTAAAAAGACATCCTACTCTTCAGAAATTTTTTCAAATTCCGCTATTAATGCATTGTCGAAAACAATTATTCTCGGGATTGTTCTTTAAAAAAAAAAGCCCGAAAAAAGGGAAAGCAACGTTTGTAGAGAAGCTAAAGCAGTATATTTATACGAGGATGTTCAAGATACTAAAATCATGCGATAAGAAAAATAATCGAAATTCGAGATACATATATTATATTATACGCTCATCTCTGAAGAAACGTATTGCTACTTGTTTTTAGCAGTGTATCAAGTTTCATACGCTTCTCAGGTATCTAGGCTACTAAACTAACAGATGGTCGCTAGGATACGGCGAGGCATATAGCATCCCGCGAATAAATTACACAATCATTGTAACTAATAGAAGGCACTAATTGAACGTATTCAGTAGTGGCGTCCAACACAAAATTTATTCTCTCGCCTTTTCTCGTTTTTCTCCTTTTCCCCTCTCCCCTCCTCTCCCCCCCTCGTACTCTCTCTCTCTCTCTCTCAATGTTCGTCTTCTCACAAACATCAACGAGCAACAATCCGATATCATCATGCAGAATCAATTGATCAGGCTTTTGCATCGAAGCCTTTTACGCATCCGTGATGTCAAAAGGGACGAAGAGGGGGAGGAGACACGATATCGAAGGTTGTGGGTACGAAGCTCCGCCAGTGGGCCCCAAAAATTTGGGTCACTGGTTCGACTGGGCACGTCATGGGAACCACAGTCCATCCTTCCCTCCTCCCTCCTTACGGTTTAGCCGCCACTCGTTTGAGTCATCGACGTGTCGGTCCATCATCTTCATTCCCGCTTCACCTCCGTTGCTTTTTCTCCGTACTATTAGTCGGCCGTAATCGCAAAATAATGTGTGAAATGGTACTTCATTACGGGAACATATCACCCGTCCTGATTTTTTCCTTCTTTTTTTTTAATAGAACTTTATAAGCGGCGAGCTCTCTTTAGGATTTAATTCAACTTATCTCCGGCAATGTATCCTTCTGCCACTGCTATTATTATCTCCCATATAACGTCATCTTCTTCTAATTATTTTCATCTGCCTTACAGCCATATCTAATCATCAGCTTTGCATCTTCTTCACGGCGCGGCGACGTATTCTCTCAATTATATTCATCTCGCGTCATTTTTATAGCACTCTCCTTATTTGTTTTGCAGTTATTTTACGGCGTTACGCGCTACTGTTAGCCGCTCCGGGAATCGATACTCCTGGTGCCTTATATGTTTGTTACGTGAATTAATCAACAGTACAGTTAGACGCATTGTGACCATACCTCTGTTTACGATTCGCGTGTACGATCACAAGAGCCTCTCGGGCTCATTGTCGGGCAGAAATAAAAGATCCCTGTCTCTCTCTTTCTCCCTTTCTTTCTTCTCTCGTCTCTCTCTCTTTCTCTCTCTCTCTCTCTCTCTCTCTCTCTCTCTCTCTCTCTCTCTCTCTCTCTCACTCAGCATCTTCTCCTTTTTGAATCTACGCTTCTCCTTGTTCCACATCAAAGAGACAACATCGCACGACGGACCGTATAACCTTCGGGACCGTAAACCCGTTATATCATTATATTCAACAATAATCCGCGGTCCATATACCGAGCGCAAACATCGAGACAAACCGCCACGCAAACTGTCCCAGATCCCTTTTCAACGTCGTCCTTTGTTAGAGTGCCCGTCGGTATAATTTCGGCCCGTTGTCTGCACGATGTGTGACACTCGCATCCAAAGTCCGGAAGCTGACGACCACCGATGATGACTATCCGAAAATAAGTCCCCCTGCTCTCTCTCCCCCCGAACGCCCCTGGTGATTATTCCATAAGCCAGCGATAACGTCGGCAGTGGCGCGTGTGCAACTTGACCGAACACCGTGACGCCGCGAATTCATCCCGAATTTAATTGCGAGACGCGTCCGGCGGAGATCGAAGCCGTACGAGCGGCGTAAAATTCCGCGGAAATAACGTATTTACGATGTCGGGCGATCAAGTATCCCACGAGAGACCGCATTGCATGCGCACCCGGATCTTTATACCTCTTTTACCTTTATTCCCGCCTATAAACGTAACGGTAAATTGAAAAAAAAAATCAATTGTCCATATTCCGCGCGCAGTTTTCACGTAAAGATCCTCCGCGCCATTACAACGTCACGTCCTCGAATCTCAGAAATGCACGTTTATGCATTTATCGCTGTTCTCTCCTATCAAACTATCTTTCCAACCGGGATTTCCGTCGTCGCGAAAAAATCTTTTAGTATCTGTACACAACATTGTAAATGTTCTTATGAAGCGCCACTGCCGAATTGATAATTATGGAATTGGCTGGTCGAGAGTCGGTTCAGAGAATGCCCGATAAGGTATCATAGAGAGCGGAGGAATGATGCGGATAAGAATAAGGAGGGGGTATCGGCACGAGAGAGAAAAATGACAAGATCGTGTTGCGGTAACAATCATTTAATTGAACATCAAGTTTTTCATAAATAATGCACATGTACAATGCATACGACTTTATACAAATTATGTTCCGTGATCAGCGAGCTACCGCGACGGAAGCAGCAGCGAGCGAGAATTCGAGGATCGAGTGGCGAGTGTGAGTCGCAACAAAAAGTGTGTTGCAGGCGAGTGTGTTCCGCGAACCCGACGACTAACATCGAGAACCGTGAATGTCCCCTGCGCGATTGCGATTCCGAGAATTATTACCGTCGATCCGTCGAAAACTCGCGAAATCTCGTCAAACGTATACGCACGTCCTTCGATTTAGTTATTACAGGAAAAAAAAATAGAGACCCGTACATAGATCCTCTTGTCGCAGGATCGGTGAGGGAAGTGCAATTAAGTACCTTGTCGTACAATATTTTACACACGGTGTGAGGTAAGCTAAAAAAAAAAAGAGAGATACAAAGGAGTCGGGGAAAGAAGCTTATAAATAAGAGCGGCTATCTTACAAGGTACGCGAAGTAGAGTATCCGGAAGGGAAGATAAATAAAAAGTGGGAGGAGGAGATGTTGAAGGGAGCGTAAAATAAAAGCGATATAAATAAAAGACAAAACTAGAATCTATTCCTTAGCGCTACGTTCGGAGTTTAGGTACATCTTGAGCGCGAGCAGCACGCGCCCGACTGCGTCTTAACACAGGATTAATCAATTTCTTCGCTCTCTTTCTACCCCTAATGACGCTAATTGACATTCGAGAAGTTGTATCTTGATGTAACTCGTATTGAGAGTATCGTAGAATAGAAGAGAGAGAAGAAAATTGTTAGTCTCGTACAATATTTCTACTTGAATATTCGAGACGATCGAGAAACCGGGTGATGAGATTTTGTTTCCGGAACCATAATAACATCAAGGAAAATTTTCTTTAATAATAAAATGTTCAACCTTATGTTACAAATTTTATTATCTTAGAAGTTCCTCGCACGGTACAGGCGTCACGATGAACTGGATTGGTGTCACCCGTTGGATTACTCACCATTCGCCAAAGATCCAGGAGACCATTGTTCTTCGTACATAGCGAACGTACGAACGTAATGAAAATCAGTATAGTAGAGTACAGCCGGTATAATAACACAGTAATCGAAATGTAATTAATAAAACAAAATTATTTTCGGATAAAAAAAAACTAGCCGTCGTCGACGATCACGCCCATATATCTCTAGTTCTCAGTAACTCTCAAGAAAAATTATCACACAATAGAAAAATATTAAAAAAAAAAAAAATAAAAAAAAATAATTATAAAAAATTTTTGTTTGAAAATGTTTCTGTCTGTCGTCAAATAAATAAATATTTATATATGAAACTCTTTTCGTATATACATACATGTACATAATGTGAGCGTATGTATGTATGTATATATTACATATAAAAATAAGTACTCGTAAAGTTTCATAGGGAGTCTATAGATTGGAGCGGAATCGGGTTTAATCGAAAGAAGAACTGACGGTACCGATGAAGTCATGCACCGACGTAATGACTATGAAAGAGATTCCCTAGTAGTTATACTTGAAGCTTGTCAATATTGAAGACACTACTCTTCGCATTTATGCTTCAAGAATAACTCGAATATACACCGTTCAAGCATCAGGCTGGCAATCGAGCATCATATTCTGATCGTGGATCGTAAAGCACTTAGTAGAGCTCAACCGTATTTTCAATGTAATAAAACTTGTACCTGCGAGACAGTCTGATGCGATTTTAACGCGACGCACCGCTAGTGAGGCTCCGAGCTGATCGTCGAATAAGATTTAACGATAGAGAGCAAGAATTATCTTATTCTTTATTGTTATCTCTTTATCGCGATTCAGTAAACGCTCAAGCAGCTCATCGTTAAAATCCCATCGGACCACGTTTCGTAGACTATTGAAAATACCGAAAATACACTTTGCAACATTTATCCGGACTCTGATAATTAAAATCATTTGCTCACACAAATCACTACGATCGACACATTGCATTATAAGTACACAACGTACTTCAGAGTGTCATACGTCCAAATGTTCTTATTATGTATATTTATCTACCTTATTTAACTAGCTATCATAGACTACCTTCTATTCTATCATATATGTCCATTCGATCGCGGGCTGAGAAAGATAATGAACGATCTAATCCCTACCAATCCTTTTATGTATCTGCTGATGCTTAATAAGATGCGCCTTCTGCCTGAAAGCTTTGCTACACACGTCGCATCTGAACGGTTTCTCGCCCGTATGCGTGCGTAAGTGTACCTTAATATTGCTTTTGTTTAGGAAACCTCTTTGACAGATATGACACCGATGTATTGGCTTATCCTTACCGCTCATTAAACCCGATTCCGTTCCGTAGGATAACGCCGCGGCGCCGGCCGCGGGTCCCTTCTTGGAGCCCGTCGCTCCCCCGGAGCCTGGCGAGGATCGTGACCTCTTTCTAGGATGGGAGGGCGCGGCGAAGGATGAATGGAGGATATCGTCGGGACTGCAGGAAGTGGACACTCGATTGGGCGGGCTGAGCGGCGGGTACGGGCTCGTCGACGACGGGGTCTCGCCGCACGACGCGTTCTGAAGACTCGCGGGGTTACCGGCCTGCAATCTCGCCTGCAGCAAGGGTGCGTAATCCATTTTCTGCGTAAGCAGGCTTTGCAACGCGGAACCGTGCTGCTGAGTCTGCGTCGATGGGGTCGTTGTCACGTAGATCTGGTGAGACGCGAACGTACTGGGCGAGGTGGTCTCCTGGGTCTTAGGCGAACAATCCGTTATCCAATCGGCGATATCTATCCAATCCCTCGAGGCGTCTGTATCCTGCTCGGAACTGGGGCCGTTTCCGTTGCCCGGCACCGTTGTGTCCGCAATCGCCGAACCGATTATCTGCGCGATGTCCTCCATCTCCTCGTAAATAATCTGCTGCGTCGATTGCGGCAGCTGCTGCTGCTGTTGCTGATTGTGAGGATGGTGATGCTGCGGCTGCTGGTGATTCTGCTGCTGCTGCTGCTGCTGCTGCTGTTGCTTCTGGCTTGCCTGCGGGCATGGTGTGCTGGAAGACACTACGGGCGACTCGAAGAATTCCTGGTTGGAGGAGGGTGTAGGCGAAGCGGACCCCACCTCGATCGTTGATCTCTGCCCGGACGAGGCTATCGTGTGATAGTGATGTCCAGGGATACCGTTTATTTGGAGGTGTCCCGTATAGTTGGTGAAGGGCGGAAGTGGAAGCAGTTTCACGTCCGACAGCGACTGTTCGGCGACCGTCGTACCCAAGATCGAGTCCCAGTTGTCTTGAAATCCGACGGCAGTTTGCTTCGCGTCCGGCACTCCTCCCTCCAGGAATTCTGGACCGTTTGTCCAGGGTAAGAGCAGACTGTCGATCTCGCCGGGCGAACTACCCACCACAATCCCGGAGCCCTGGCTGCTGTGCGGCGGCTCGACGCCGGACGAGGTCAAGTGCGGCGGCGCCGCCGGCGGGCCCGACTGCGTCTCGTATTTCATCTCCGTTACGATGTCCGATGTTGGCGAAATGGTGTCCAGGTAATGCGGCAGGGCCGCGTGCCTCACCAGCGATACGTCGCCGGTGCTTCTTCCCCCGCAGAAGGATTGCTGCTTGAAATTGCTACGATTATTGCGAGTAGCGATGGTGCCAGCCACGTTCGTGTCTATCACGGGCTGTTCCTTCAGCACCGGGCCTGTCTCCTCCAATATACCCGCGTTGTTGAGCCTGTAACTTGGTACCACGGGCTGCAGCTTATGTTGTTCCTCCCGCGCCGCTGGTACCGTCCTCAGGGAATAATCCTTCAGGAAACTGTTCCTATCCACGCAGGCGTTGTCGCCGCTGCTGACGCTCGGCAGGATCTTCAGCGTGGCGTTCGACGTGGGGTTGTACGCCGCGGACGGATTGAATCGGGACAACGAGGACGATCCGCCACACGACTGCTGTCGCTCTTCCTGGGGGCGCACGCCGTGAAACTCCGTCTTGTTCCCGAAGCTTAGAGACGGCAGCTGCCCGTTGTACACGTTAGCGGTGGCCGACGCCGCGCTGGTAGCGGCGATGCTACGCGTATTCGTCGACGTGGGCGACGTTGTGAATCGAGTTGCGAACAGCCCGGAGATGAAATTCCTGCGCTCCTTCGGGCGCGCGTAGCTGGCTACCTGGGTCCTCCGCGCGTTGTCTGTCCGCGCGACCGTCAACGACGACGTTGCAACGGGTTTCGGCGGGGTGTCTGTGAGAGATTCTGGTGACGATGGAAGATTGTGGCAGCCGGATGAATTTGGAAAGCTGTACTCCCTCGCATCGGTCGCGGCGTTACCGAACAACTGCCACGTCGGGCGAACCGTCCAGCACCACGAATTTTGACAACCCTGAACGTTACCGTCGCGGTTGGATGATTGTTGGCGTGCGATTTTTTTACACGGAGGCCCGTAAGACTGGAAATCACCGTTGCTGAACTGCGATGCCTGCTGGTAGTCAGAATACTCCGGAGTCGGGGGCAACTCCGGAGTCGGGGGCAACCACGGACGGAACTTCGCTGTTTCGTCGGAACTGCAACCAGCAGCGAGGCTGTGGCACCCTGTAACACAGGAAGGACATCGATTGGCAGTAGCAGACTATGAAGGTAAATCGAATAGGGATAGGCTGTAAAAAAACAATGTTTACATTACATCTCCACCCGACATCCATAGATATCTAATTTTTATATATTTCCTTAGGTCTAATTTTAGGTCTAATCCTTATTTTATTTTACCATTTACTAGAATATAAATCATGCTTATATTCTTGTATAAAAAACATATAATAATATAGATGATAGATCAATATATAGATGTAGATTTAAATAGGTAGGTATTTTTATTTTATACAGATATATAAAATAAATTACTACTATTGCTACTTAAAAAAAATTTAAATTAAATTAAAAATTAAACTACTATTAAAAGGACGAGAAAGTAAAAGATATTTCGCAAACAATATAAAGATATAACTCCAGGGGCGTTAACTAAAAAGAGAGAAAAAGGGGGTTAATTAAAAAGAGAGAAAAAGAATCTTGCACGGGGAATTCCGATGTCTCCTCGAGAGATGGATTCATGCTGACGGAGAGAGAGAAGAAGAAAATGAATAGGAGCAAATCCGTGAGGCAAGCGAGGCATGCCGTACGGCGTACGGCTTGATGGCATGCTTGTAGTGGACGCTGGTACGGTGAATAGGTAGGTAGGTCTGGCCGATACGATCCGACGATCGCACTCGTACTCGTACTCGCTTACATGCACCCATACACGCGACCGCACGCGGATGCATCGTGTACGTGGCCTCCTCAACACGCTCACGTATCGTGCCTACATATTCCATGCGTAAACAAGTGTCGGTGTGTATATGTACACGTAGCGCGAGTGTATACGCGCCGGGTAGGCGCAGATCCCTCTCTTCAAGAAGAAAGACTTGCTCCGGCTAACTGGGTTAGTGGCACATTAGCCAGCCACGGCCGAGTACATTCAGTCGACCAAATTGCCGCGTTTAAAAATATATTTTTGTATAGCGTTGTACAAGAATGAACGATGCTCTCAGCGAGATAAAGGAAAATCTGGCAAAAAAGGACTCAATGAGATATTTCATCTCGAGACGAGTATTAAGACTAATTGACATTTGTCTTTCTGATTTTGATATCTGATACGTCCCATATTATGAACCTTGTTTGTAATCACGAAATTATTAACATGAGAATAAATATATTACTATTTGGAAATTTTACATGAAATAAAAAAGAAAAATTAAAAAAATAAAATTTTCCTCTAAATCTTTTTTATTATATATGTAAAAATTTAAAATTTTTATATATTAGAGAATCTCTTACTGTATATTAAATAAATAAAAATATATATGAGATTTTTATACATATAATCAAAAAGTAGGTTATAACATATCTCTCATGTAAATTAATATCATTTATAATATACGTGAGTGCGTGCACGTATGTATATGTACTACCTACACAAAAAATAAATTTATATTTTAAAAAAATTTAAAACATAGCAATGAGATAATACGTGACATATAAAATAATGCTATTAGGAACAATGTTATTAGATTAAAAATGAATATTAAAAATGACAAAGAATATATAAACATAATCTAGTTATTTTTGCTTAATATGGGCAATTAGATTAAACATTGAATTTTTAAATTTGAGAGAGAAACGCTCTTCCTGTGTGACTCTTCCTTGCTCTTTGTACTACGCTATCTTATCTATATATTAATATTCTTGCGCTTGTTCATGTATGTAATATATGTGTAATGTTACTTCTTCTGCAATAAGAAAATATTAAAAATAATAAAATAAATAATATATATAAATGATTTAAGAAATAATGCAAAATAATATAAAAAATAAAATAGTATAAAATAAATAGTAAAATATGATATAAAAATATATGAATAAATAATATAAAATAAGTTAAAGCAAATCGATCATTAAACTGGTCATTAATATATTAAGTGTGAATTTATGAGTGCAAATGTTTGTGTACACCGCAAATGCATATCAAAAGAATATTATGCTAATTAATACTACACTAATAAATAGTGTATATAAAATAGTTTATTAATAAAATAATATATTAATGAAACCTTAGTAATATTAATTGATTATACTAACCAATTAATAATAATTAACTAAGTATACTAACTAATTAAAAATATTAATTAATTATACTAATTATATTGATTAGTAGGACTACGCACATGATTTGTGAAACCAGGCAATAATCTTAAATCTTTAGCATTAAAAAATTTGCAATTTCGAAATTGATAGTGCTAAATAAAACAAGGTCACACATATTGAAGAACGTATCAGTATAAGACGATTGTAGGATATTACGAATTGTACAATCCACACAATCAAAGATTTCTCAACATTTCTGTCAGACCTAAATATATGTGTAATTAATTTATGTCGTAGCATTTTTGCCACAGTTGTATATAAAATTTCTCGCGTATAAAAATGTGCATAGTCCGACAATTAATGGTATATTTATATTATATTAATAAAAACTGAATATATAATACGTGAATCGTTGATTCGATCTGCGTTTTTGGTTTGCGGATTCGTGCTCGTACCCTCATTCGTTACATCCTTGTTATATCCTGCTCTCGCATCGTTTACTGATCTCGTTATTTTTTGTTCAGCTAATTTCATGGCTTCTCTTGCTTTGACGATGCTGAGACGTTCCCTCATGTTCGTGCTGTTTCGTGGTTGTGCCAACTTCGTAATCTTCAATGGTCTTCCAAAGTAAGTAGATTTTGTCAGAACTAGAGTTTTGACTTAAAATATGCGATATATACTTTAAGTCTTGTTGATTTCTTTCACCAGTGTATTTTCATTGGCGATCTGTACATAAAGGATAATAGTGTTAATAAGAATTTCACTGCAAAAATCTGATACATGAATATTCAGGCAAGCTGATAAGCAGAAGTGTTAGTGCGAAGCAGCATTGATTGCATTCACAAATAAGGCATTATCAGTACAGTTATAATTTTTCGCAATATTCATACATGTGTCAGTACTAATTTTCGATTTCTAAAGTCCCCTTTGGCCAAAAGTCAATTATATATTGATTGTACAAAAATACAATTTATAATTATTATCTATTAACCGAAAAGGAGACTTACACAGGCAAACAAGTTCTGATACAATTCGGTTTTAACATAAATTTTTTTTATTAAGTTTGATAGATTATGGCATACTTTCTTTGTAAACTTTTTGAAAAGTTGCCGCGTCATCAAAGAAACTTTAGCAAGCTATAACTTTCTCAAATTTAGGTTTTTTTTTAATTCAAAAAGTACTAAAAATCGGCTTACATTCTCTACATTAATTATGGATACCGCTTAATAAAAAAAAAATGTTAAAACCGAATTGTGAGTGCTGTACTTAACCCTTTCTGTACGGAGAGCGATTATAGTCACTGTCCACATGCTGCTCACTGCGGCCGAGCAACTTGAAATGTTAACTTGAAATGTTTCTGTTGATACATTTTTTTAAATGTTTTTGTTATTGAGTTTTATTAAATATAATAATTGAAGGCGTTAAACGTCGAGTGCTTACCTCTTTCGACTGAATCGCGTGTTAATAAGTCGGTAGATCGGCGCTTCCGGCGCTTCGGTCACTGCAATGGAGGGCCGTTCGCATCCGGGGGCCCGATTCTCTAATGACAAACGCATGCGTAAACTCTGCTTTAACAGAAAAACTGCAAGCTTATTGGCTAAAAACTGTGCGACATCTCATGCATTATAATTTCCAAAACTGCAACACTACCGCAACGTAGTGTGTAAATTATGAAGTATATCTTATTCGATTTGGCATATTTACATTGTTACAAAGTTTATGCGTGATCATGTGACCATGCGACGAATAAGAAAGCAATCTAAGGCATTGAGAGAATTGAAGTAGCAAGAGTAAGATTGATGAACAGTAGAGAAAAACAGAGGCTAAGCAAAGCGGAGTTTAACTACATTTTTGTTGAGATATTAAGTAGTTTCATGTGTAAGAATAAGCATCTCTATAAAAATAATACATATAATTTTAACTTCAGCTTTGAATTCATTGTGTACATACATATATATATATATATATATATATACGCAACAAGGTTTTATGTACATTATCTTTACAACTTACAGAAAATTGTTATATTTTTATTTGTGACTAGATATTGTTATATTAGAAGAATTGATAACAATTTACAAGAAAATAAATTAATTTATAAAGAAGCAGAAGAAGCTATTTTAACTTATGTTAATTGCATAATTAATAAGCTTATTAGTTAACTTAATAAATTAGTTACAATTTATTAAGTTAAGAGAGTAATAACTATCGAACGAAATGAATTGTGCATATATTATAATAGCATGTTTATGTGTTGATAACATTACAGTTAGACTAGCTATACCATTCATTATTAATAATATGTTTGTATATTTAATCATAATCTTTAATAATAATAATTAATTAATTGACACTCACCTGTATCAAAAGATACGAGATATATCAAATTTAAACACATGCTGCACCATTTTTTTGCATTTATTTTATATAGCACTGTAAAAATTTATTATTTTTTAAATTGACGCTGCGATCAATCACAATATTTATTATGTATCTAATTAATAGCAAAAATTAATAAGTAAATTGGTAATGAAAGTTAATAATAAATTAATAAGTATAGTAAAAAACGTTAAATCTAATTTATTAACAAAGTTAATGAACGAAGATAATGTCAGTATTATCAACTTTGACAAAAATTTATGCGTGAAAACTTATATCAAACTGTATATTATCATTCTCTTTATCAAGAACCCCCTATACCTAATGCAAAATTCAAGTTTCATCAACATTCGATTCGTAGCGGTCGAAATTAAAACGGAAAGTAGGATATTGATAAAATATTAGGTGTACAACTTAATTCGGTCCGTTTTTATAGCACCTAGAGTCATCTTTTAAAAACGGACCGAACTAATTAAAATGTCCTGAAAGTAATCAAATACAATAGAAAACGATGAGCGCGGAACAGCAAATCGGAAGGAGAAATAATCGGAAGGGAAGAGTATTGTCGAAGATAAAAAGTTAAAATGCTATACGCTCTGTTACGACGTAACAATGCGATCGAATTTTCAGGTACGTTTCCTGACTTGCTGTAAGTAAATAAAAAAAAAAGGAAAAAAAAATTAAATTTTACCGTACCGGATTCTCAATACCAGCCACTGCTGTATGACAATTACGCGCTTCCGAATCCACAGAAGCGGTAGATCCACCTGCCGCTATTTTCTGCCAAAATGAAAGATCCTTACTCACGCAAGAATAAGCGTCTTTCATTGTTCGCATCCTGTTTGCTCGTATCCTTATCCTTAAACGTCCCTTTTTTTCTTTTCCATTTCGATTGACATATCCGCGTAGCCGCGCGGCGATACACGTCATGAGAAACGTGCAAATCGGCTCCGCCTGTCGCTTCCTCGAGCGTCCGTCGTCATCGTCGTCGTCATCGTCATCGTCATCGTTATCTCCCTCTCGCGAAACTCCCCCCTCCCTCCCCCCTGTGCTATTCTACCACTCCTCTCGTTCTGCCGGAGCAGCTTCGAGTCCGTCCTTGTCGTCGGTTAGACTCCGTCCTTGTCAATGGTAAACATTTCAGAATAAGTACTCCCTCCCTTTACAACCTTTCCCCCCTCCCCCCTCACTTCGGAACTCGTGAAGCAAGAGGACAGGGGGGGTCCTCTCTCGCCGAGTACCGTTATCCAACGGCGCGGACGCGCTCGACTCGTTCGCGCGGTGGGCCCGCGCGCGAGGATCGATCAGGCCCGCTTTTTCGGTGCCTACGACGATGCCTCCGTGGGCTACTTATCAATGGGATCACCGGGTATTCGTGCGATACGACAAATTCGGCCGTACTGATTTGTACCCGGTGTATAGCCGGTGTTTGCGACCGACGGACGTGCCCGGGTTTATGGCGAATACGTTTCTTCCTGTTTAAATTTAAAACGTCGTTAAATCACGTTTATCACCAGACACTCGCCAAACACTCGCAAGGAGCTGGCCGAATTCTGTCTTATTTCTTACCGTGGATCAACATTCCATCGGCTGTCATCTTCGTATAACTCTGTCTACTTAATTATCTTTTTTATAATAGAATTGTCTAATAATTATTCATTATAATAATAATAACGATTATAAGTCTCTTAAAAAGAGCAAAAGCGTTATTATTAAATAAGTAATTTCCTAAAATGTGAGAATATGTATTTATCTTCCTCGATACAGATCTGATATGTCTGACCTGTAATGTCTATTTTCTACACTGTTAGAGTATCTTTTGTAAGTTCAAATAATCTTTTATCTCTAGAAGAACGGAATATCTTGTGTTTCATCTACTTCTTTCTATCGTTAGTAAGTAAATTGTAAAAGGCAGAATCTTTGCAACTTTGGATCAATATTTTATTGATAATTGCAATTTAACTTGGCATGCGAAAGGCTTTCCAATTATAATTCATCCCGTAATAATATACAGACGGGTTTCTCATTTAAAAAACAAATTAATAAAAGAGAGATGAATATGTAAATAAATCAATAAATGAATTATTATTAGCCCAGCATTCTGCATATAACAGGAGATATTTTAGGAGAGTCATCCATTTATTGAAAATATATCTTTATAATCCCCATAAAAATTCTGAATAAATTTTTAAGCTCCTCCTCTCGCACGAGGAATTCCTAATCTCTTCCGGGAGGGGATTTCTTCCACCGCAGGAGGCAAAATCCCGGAACGAGATGTACGTCCATCCATCGGCGTTATACAGTCTCACGCATGTTGCACACGCATCTTGTTCGACGTGTGCGTGTCATATATATTGGTGTGTGAGTATACGCAAAGGGATACCCGTATCCCATCCGTCCGTTCGTTCGTCCCTCACATCGGGGTCCCCGCGAGACCGAGTCAGAGGGGGTCGCCGCCGCCGCCGACGCCGACGCCGTTCGCGAATATCCGTGCCGTGACTACAAGCCGAAACCATACCGCGCTCGCGCTCTCTCAGTGGGGCGGCCGAAGTAGGCCGGAGCACCGTTACAGCCGGCTGCACGGCCGAAGCCTACGCAAATCGACTAGATTTTGCCCGAATGGCTTTCCTTTTCGTTGTGAAAAATGGCGCGTGCGAGCCGCGCGCGGTTTCCGCGACGAGCGACGACCCACTTCTGCGCGAGCGACCATGCGTGCGATTTTCCTCGCGATTCCCGCGCGCGCGATTCCTGGACCCGTCTCGCGCGTGACTGTCAGCCGCGCGTGTATAGCGTCATCGTCTTCCGTCCTACTCGAGATTCCTGTTTCCGCGCGCTTACATTTTCATACATGTATGTAAATTTCTATACATTTATCCTTGTATTCTCGGTAATGTTTAGAGCTTCGCGAATTACACACCTTAAATTACGATTTATTTTTTGATCGATATCAATTTTTTTGTATTTAGGTCATTACGTCTCGTTCTCTGCGGTTTTCCGCTCGTGAAAAAGTTTTATCTTCCGCGGCCGGTCCGCGTCATCCCGCGGCCAGCCGGAAAAAATTCCGCGCGGCACGGCGCGGCGCGGCGCGCATCGGCGGCACACTTGTCCGCGCGATGACTATGCCCGGCTAAACTATATCGGCACGTATACTGGGGAACGGAAGTAGGTCGAGGCACCGTTACCGGGTAGCCGAGAAGCTCGGGGAGGCCTACGCAAGACCAGTCAGATTTTGCTAAGCGTTCGCCAGCCGGCCGACCGCGGCTTTCCTTTTCGTTACGAAAAATGGCGCGTGCGAAACGCGGTTCCCCGTGAATGACCCACATCGGGCCTCAAACGAGTCACGCTCGCCGCGAGAGCGTCTTCGTCCTCGCTCGCTCGCTCGCTCGCATGCTCGCCGCCGTCGGTGGGCGACCGGTTGGGAACCCGCTCGATACCCGTGACCCACACCGTAGCACGCAGAACCAGACGCGACCAAACGTGAAATTCATTTCCATACTTCCGTGTCCGGCTGTACGCGGAATGGATCTTTTCGCCTCGTTACGCAGCCGCGACGGACAACGCGTTCATTCGCGTCCCCGATCGACTCATTTCAATTCTTTACAACGCGTTACGCTTTTTTTTTTAATCGCAAGTTCTAATTGCAGGCGTTACTTTGATCTTTTTCATTCATTGTAGATTATTCCTTTTTAGCGATAATAATTATTTTTACTATTTGTATATATACTCTCTCTTTCTTTTGTTTCGTGTGGGAATAGTGAAATTTATTATTGATATTTATCGTAATTAATTTAAATTAGGTAACTAAAATCAACTAAAAAGATTGTTATTTATAAATATTATGAGACATCAGCGCTAAAATAAAAAAGAAGTTTGTAGAGAAAATCTTAAATTATATTGCAATTATATTCCAAGTTAGGTATATTAATTAAATTTAAAATTGAATTTTGTAATGCAATTAATGGCAAAGCGAATGAAAATAAAATGTGCTGTCCTTTATTCGTAAGCGAGAGAATATTTTAATTTATAAGACGCTAAGTAGAAAACAGGCATTAGAGTCAGACATATCGGGTGTATACCAAACGAGATATGTATGCATCGCAGTTATTTAGGAAATCCCATTAGCTGATTATCCCAACTGATTATAGCTATGCGAAAGCTCCTTGGTATTCGGGAACTTTTGATATTTCGGGAATGCAGGAGACATTTAATGCACTGGTCGCGACGACTTTCGCGATAATTTCTTAGACAAACAGATAAGTCTCAAATGAGGGTACTATCTTTCAACTATCTTATAACGGTGTATTAGAGCGCGGTTATATTTAGCCGGTTCATTAGTGACCCCATAAATTGGCCGATTGCCATTATGTGGGCATATAGAAAATGTTACAAGGGTATTGTTATGTTTCTCATTGATTCGATTATCGATTACTGTACGACTTTCCAAACACGTCCCTCCGTATCGATAAAATATGTTAATAGGATATTCGAGTATTATGATTTGTCCCAACTTTGTGTATTATTAATGTCATATTCGTTTTATATCTTATGCGAGATAAATGGAAAGATTTTCGGAATTGCACGCACAATTCGCTGAACTAAAAACTCCATGAAATGGAAGCGCCCGGAAAAGAACAATACCTTTTTCGTCAATAATGGAATTTTTATAATTTAAACTTAATGATGCTAAAAGCTATTGGAAACCTAAATTATAATAATATAATTACTTATTGATTATTTATTAAATAAAATAAAAAAGGAACAAGAAGAACCGAAGGATACGGTAGCGTACCAAAAGAAAATGTGAAATGAAAAGAAAGAATTTTAACTAAGTATATTAACTCTTATCACAAATTGATCGTTTATTCTATTAGGTGTTCGACTTTGAAGATAATTCTCTAAAACAGGAATCCTAAGGTAAATAGATACAAAGATAGATATTTAATAAGACGTTAAAATTATTTATTTAAAAATTAAATGTAAATTAAAACTAGAAGTTATACACACACCAATTTCAATAAGTAAGATAATATTATACAGTTTACATTAGGAAGTTAACAAAATCAATTCTATAAACAAAATGTAAAATAAAAAAAATTTTAATGCTTATTGTGCAATACAGAAATAAAAAAAAATTTGGAAGCATTTCGAGACACATTTTATTTAAAATTATCGTTTTTATTAGTAAATTAATGAAGATGACAAAAAATGGTTTGTATCTGTGTGCAATTTAAGAATTTAAAAATTAATAAAATATCTAGTAAATTGATGATAGTATATTCCGAAGCAGGTAATATGAGTCAGAAGATTCGAAAGAAGATTCCCGTTGAAAATAATCGCATCGTTCGTCGTTGAAGCGACGTGCGCTGAAACCAGAATGTGCCGCGGCTAGATACGTAGATGCGTGCGTGAGGTAAGCTGGTACCGCTTGGCTGTCGGAGAAAGTGCGACGACCCTTAAGGTAAAGGTTAAAAAGACGTCGAAGAGAGACAGGGACGGTGTCGAGGAAGTGCGCGCGGACTGGCGAACATTCGCATACCGCGGTCGTACCCGAAACAACACTGGTTTGTCGGCATTTCATGGCACTTTCGCCGCAAGGACAAGTCGCGTACGCACCAAGTCCGAGCGGAAGAGATTTCGAAGGCCGCGCGGACACCAGCGTCGGGCCAAGCACACAACGGGCAAATCTAAATAATAATTTTAACGGAGAAAAATTAAGGCACCTAATTGGCGACTGGAAATTTTGAGAATTGTCAACTATAATTTAATAATTAATCTCGGGAAATTTTTGAGATATTTTTTTCTCGTTGTCTGCAGTCTGCAATGAATTCGTGGCGACTCATGCCGCGTTCGAAATCCAAAAATAGATCTAAAAAAAGTCGGAGTAAGAGATTTTTGCCGAAGGGTATTCAGAAGATTTTTTTTTTTTTTAAGATAGGTCGGGTTTCCGTATTTCTGTATATGGACGATCGCTCGCGATGGGCCGACACGGATGACCGCGCGGATTCGTGCGATCGTCGTCCGCGGAGCGACCGTGGGCGATCGCCGCCGGGGTCCCGGTACCCACCGACGGCCGTGAGCGACGGCCGTGGATGCGGCGCTCACGATGTTGTAGCTATAGACTCTACGGAACCGACGAGTCGGAAGACCTCCCCTCCTCCCGCCGTACCGCCGACGGAGTACCGGTTAATGTGGTACACTGACCTACTCTCTAGCCACCGCGGCACACCGCACCAGCGGAGAATAACCCCACCACACTGTTGTTCTGCCGTCCTTCTCGCGCAGCCGGCTACTTTTTCTCTCTCTCGTCTTTCCTCTCTCTTTCCTTGTCTCTCTCCCGCATTCCCTTTCCGCTTCTATTTCTCACCGTTTCTTTCTCATGTCCCGTCCTCCCCCCCCCCCCGCCTTTCCCGCGGCCTCTCTTTCTCTCGCTTTTGTAAAATTATCTCGTTCGAGTGAAATAATGCCGGTAAAATGTAACTGGCGCACAATATCGGTCCGCAAATAACAATGTCTTTATTAAGTTTAAGTTTTAATTTTAGAGTTTTTAAAATTAAGTTTTAACTTTACACGTTGGCTCTCTTTAACATTTTGCAAAATGTAAAGTGTTTGACGTGTAGAGCGCAAACAAAAGGATTTCCAATTAAATAATTTATTACGTTCCTCCGAAGAAGGTCACCGCAAATGCGGCGAAAGTTATATGTATCAACAAATATATGTTCACGTTTATGAAACGTAGACATGCAAATTTAAATGTGTTAACGCGCATTGTATTACGGATTATTTAAGCAAAGATTTGCAAACAAATCTTTACATTTATGCTTCCAATCATTTAAATGATATATTAATTATTAAATTTATATGTGTGTGGCAATATTGCTCCCGATAGCTCGCGATTGCGCCCGTTAAATTCCGACCCTGATATTACAGAACGCCTGCGGCAACATTTTGCTTTACAATTTGCGACGCAAAGCAGTAAAAATGAAGTATATGTTCACCATATGTTAAAATATTCTCTGCATTAGCACTCTATTGGTGCCAATGTGCGCGCGCGCGCACACACAGGATGTCCCAATATTTCGTTTACACTGTATTATCGTGCCTTAAATCGTGAAGTGCTAGATATCTTACAAAATTACGGTTAGATTTTGAAGACAATTGTGAATTAAATATTGCCAGAAAATTTAGTAAATTAACAGTATAATATATATAACATCAAAACAAACGAATCATTTATATGCAATCAATAAGCTTTCAACATAATTGTATATTCACAATGTCTCACGCTTTCGTGTTAAACACACTGACAATATAGAATATGTACCTACATGTAGAGAATATCGTTACGTATGACGAACATATTTTGAAACACTTTGCAAATTCAATGGGCAACAAGATAATTTAAAGACTTCGTTTTTACTTTAACCTTTCGTTAGGAAACGCAAAAGCTACGGAAAAATCAGGCATATCCAGATGAACAGCGTTCTAAGAAATGTTCGATTTCTGCGTAACTTTTTTTTCACGAAATTACCTATTGTGAAGAAATATAAAAGGTCTAAAATCTTGCTTTATATACTTTTTTTTATTCAGGACATTTTTGTGTCAGAATAATTAGTTTATTTAGAAACCATGCAATTGCAAAAAGAAGACGATGTTAACGAATTTGAGCCTAATTTGTATTACTAGTTAAAAATGTTCATAAATTTTGCACAGATTTGATCTATCACAGATTTTATTTATCCTGTGGAAATCCTTAAATGAAATTTTTATCATTGTCAATCAATGGTCTGCAGCTTAACTTAGCTTGAGAAATTAAGCAATTTTGATAGCTGACAAGCACAGAAGACGTTTAACCAATCGTTCATCAATATTCCATTCAATTATACGATCATCTCGCGATTTGCGACAAACACCGTCGATTTCCTTATAACATTAATCGAGGGATCCTCGCACAGGCAACGTGCCCCATCGAAATCGAGCTGCGCGAAGAGGAGTCGTTGCATAAAAAGCGCACGCCACTAGAAATCGACGACCTGACACTGAGACCGTCCCCGAGCCAATCGCGGATTGGCATCGAGGAGCAACGAACCGCCTTGCGAGATGTCTACAACCTCGGGCAACAAGTCCGGGCCCCCACTAGCGAGCCGGGTAAGGAAGTCGTTCCGGAGAAATTTCACCGCAAACTTAGCAGCCTCCGTCTTCGTCGTTATCGTAGTGTACGTGGTTTTACGTCGTCGTCGCCGTCGTCCGAATATCTAACAGCCAAGTCGAGTCTCGCAAAAGAAACTCCGGGGGAACGTGAAGATATAACCGCGGAGATGTATAACGAGCTTCTATTCGTTCTCGATAACTCGATTGTCTTTAAGTAAAAACGATAAGAATGCACAGAAAAAAAAAACAATAATGATGGCGCGTGCCATAAAATTTTATTTTATTCAAACTCACGACGCGACCGACGTCATGGGGCGACAAAATCTTAAAACCTTTAGAATCTAATTGTAAGCTTAAAGCACATCGTACTAGTCTATGCGAAAATTAATTTCGTTATCTCGAGAATACACGGAGGCGCAAGATCTTTTGAGCTACCACTTTTTTCAAATATTTTCTTTTCATAGGTTTCTATTGTTTGTATGACTATTATATGCATTTTACGTTTGTCGCACGGTATTTAATTTCGGACACTTCTTAAACAATAACGAGAATTTAGAAATAGGCGAGGAAAAATAGGTAACCTTTTCATTGGAGATTTATTGCTTAAGGGTACTGTCGGGTGAACCGAACCCAACACTTGAATACCTGGCCAGAATGGTCAATTTAGCTCTATATATATCACTAAATGCTAAACCAGGAAAAATTCGTGAGACATTTTCTTTTTTTTATAGTATCCGGAAATAGACTCTTTTCAAAGATTTACAGTTCGACGGTACATAAAACTTTTCGGGACGGCACTATTTTCGGAATTCCGTTAGAACGGGTTACACGCAATATAATGTAGGCTGTGGCGTATGGGGAAAAAAAACTATAGTAACCTGATTTTGACCAGAAAGTAGTGTCTCGACGAAAATAACCCTTTGGCCTATTTTGACTTATGAGACAACGTATAACATGTTTATAATGTACAGGTTTTTTATCATGATTTCAATAATTTTACAATTCTAGAAGATGATGTATAATATAACACAAAAAATTGACACGGTCTATTAAAACCAAAAAGGAATAAAATTTTCTTGGTAAATAGAAATTAATTTTTATTTAAATAAAAATTGTCAGAAATATATATATGTGTATATATATGTATGTGTGGGTGCATGTGTACACGTAAGTGTAACTACCAGTCTTACAAACTGCAATTTAATAGGGAATTTTTAGAAAAGGAAATTTCTTTTTAAAAATTAATTAAAATGTATTGTTTCACATACAAATATCTTACGGCTATCAGATTTGCTCAAAATCTTCGGTCCTCGAAAGATTGTAAAAGAATCTTTTCCGTTTTTAGAATTTCCAAATACGTTCGAATATAAACTTGACCTTGTCTCAACGCGTGGTTCACGATATCGCGATGTGGGCTTCGATTCGATCGATTCGACCCTGTCGCAAAATTATTGACTCGGGCGCACAAATAGACGACTACTTATCGTGAGTGGCGAACGAAGTTCTATCGTTAGAAAGCGTGGTAATTCGAGTGACGTATGTGGCACAAGAAGTAGTAGACGACAAACGATTCGTAAAATCATGGAACTCCACTGCGGCGGAGGTTTTGCGATATTCCAAAAATTCAAATTCTTTACTCCTAACCGGATTAATCAATATAATCAATAATACAAATTAGCCAACGGCGCAAATTCGTCAACATCGTTGATTTTCCTTCTGCAATCGCATGGTTTCTAAATAAATTAATTATTTTAGCACAAAAGTTTCAATAAAAAAGGTACGTGAACAAAGATTACGGATCAGTATTAACCATCAAGTATATATGTCCGTATAATATAATATATATTCGAATTATTATTAATATAGTATAATTCAATTGTAGTACTTATTCGTTTAGACCTCTATTCTAATGTTTATATTTTGAATAACGTTTAGAAAAATTTAAGCAAAGGTTTTAATATGCAGGTCGGAACCGATGTCCATGTGATATAATATTCAAAATATGTTATTCGACGTATTCGCGCAATATTTGTTATAACTAGCGATATTAATTTCAATTGTTACTTAAATCGTCTTCTAAATCGTCATCAAAAATTGAGAAACTCGAAGTAACAATCAAAACTAGGCTTATAGCGAATACTCGAAAAATTTACTAATAAGAATCTATGTTTTTATTCAAAATAGTTTTTAATACGATATTTATATTTATATTTTATAATATAATATTTTATATAATTATAGTTATAATGTAGTATTCATTATATCGCACGAACATTGCCACACCTGCATATATATTTTTGCTTAAATTTTCCTAAAATCCAACCAGTTCAATATACAAAAATTAGAATAAATATATAAACTGTAAAAAATATGTATACATATAAATGTTACATGCAGGTTTGTAGAGTCTCCTTGGATTGTTGGTACGATCGAAAAGAATAAATTATTGTTGAAATTCGACAATGTACAGTACACACAAGACTATTGACAATTATTTATGTTTACGAAAGCATAAATATAAGTTCCCAATTTTCAAACTTTTCAGACAGAAACGACTCTTCGTACGAAGGATACTTTATTTTTCATTTTCGACCAATCACCTCGCGAGGAATCGTACTCTTCTCGATTGTATCACCGTTTCGGAAATGCTCTGTATAAAACGTGCATGCTGGATCTGTAATCTTGAGGAATATCCAGATGCAAACAAAATACATCACAAAACATTACAACCCGACCATCTTACCGTCAAACAGACACAAACTTTTGTCGTTTTTCGCACGTTGTATCGCGCGCCGACTCATACATGCACACTAAAGATGCATACTTATCGGACGAATAAGAAAAAAAACATGCGTCCGATAAACGCGTGGCGTAGATCCGGGCTGGGTAACTTACGTATGAATAGCTTGGTATCCAGAATGGTTTCGTTGCTGGGCCTCCTCGGCAGGATCTCCTCTTGTAAATCTATCCAAAGGAGCGACGCGCACACTCTATCCACCCGATGGACCGGCTTCCCCCGACAACGGATCAAAGAATTTAACACTTTTGAAAATCCTGCGCGATTCACCTTTTCACGATGGAGTACGGGGATAGAAACGGGACGCGGCGCATTGACAACGGAAACAAACGGCGAGACTCTTCAGCACAATCGCGCGGGGCAAGTGGAACGTACTGGCGACGACCGGCTACTGTGCATAGACACATCAGAATTCGTCCGAGAGAAGATTGAGATATATTAGAGATTAATTTTTTTCACTCCACTCTCCTTATTCTTCGCTCTCCCTTGTTTTCACCGTCCTGGGTAGACGGGCTCGAGCGAAGACTACCGCGTGGATCACGAGGAAGGAATCCCGCACAAAGTCCTTGACCTAGCCCAGGCTCTCCTCCTGTGCCTCTTCGATCTCTGTTGTCCTCGAACTTCATTCATCAGTATTTCCATCGGCTTCACGGGCCAACGACACCCAAAGCTCCGTTTCTCGCTGACCTACTTCCCCCCCTCTTCGATACTTATGAATTTCTGTTTCAATAATTGTTTATGATTTTGCTCTGTTGACAATTTTTAATTTCGCTTTGCTTTCCTCTCTCTGTCTCTCTCTTTCTCTCTCTATCTTAGCTCTCGCAAAAGCTCGCAAAGCACTAGTGACAGGATATATTCCATATCATCAAAAGCCATCGATGAACGTCGCCGTTCATCCGAGAAGACCTCCGTCCCCGAATTCGAATCCTAGACACATCACACTGAGTCCATATCAAGGCCTTCGGAAAAATCCGACCGACCGGAGAAAAAATTGCGCGTTCAATTCACGTGTCCACTATCACAAGGGGTATCCCGAGGGGAACATCGACGCGCGCGCGGAAGTGTTCTTCGCTGATCGTGCCGCTCGGTCACGGGTCTCAGTGCGTCTACTCTACTCCGAGCGTCCTTCCGATGTCACGGGTAAGGTAGGCATCTCGCGGATTCACTCGGTCAAACGGCGAACGAGGAACACGGTTCTAAGTCCCGAAAGTAGACCAAGTAGAAACGTACTGCCTGACTTGTAAGCCCTTACTGCTGCGGGCCTTACGATAGCGACCGACTGGGGCCGAGAGGCCTCGTTACAACGATCCGGTGGACCCCCCACTCGTGCAACGAGTGTTGTGTTCCTCCCGCTCCTTTCTCACTCTACCAGTCGCCGCTGCTCTTCTTCCGCTATCTACCGATATGCTTTCCACCGCCCCTACACCACTCTCGTGCTACCCTGCTAACGTCATCCCACCTCTTCGCATAATACACGCAGTGGTGTCATACGGAGGCGATATCTTCATCTTATTGGGTAGCTCCCCTGTAGCCAGATATTTGGGATCGGCCCACTAAGGTGAGCTATACCTGAATGTACGTGTACCTGAAGGTACTGCCAGTAGCCCTCATCTTTTACCGTAACAGAAACCTTAAACGAAAACGTGTCTTCTAATTAAATAAGAGAATGTGTGCGCGCGAGTGACACACATCGATATTAGAATATCCTAAATTTATACCGCGAATACCATGTTTTTTTTTAATATTTCTTTATTATTATTGCTTGCAATTTAATTTTTAATTAATAATAATAGCACTTATTATATGTATTTATTGTATCCAATAAATTTTTTAAGTAATAATAATTAAAACGTATTATATAGGTAGGTACTATACATTTAACTAAATTTTATATTAATACATATTGTGAGTTAAAAATTATTTGCAATTTAAATGAAATATATTAGCTATGTGAAAAAGCCTACTATAACATGTGGCGTATAATTAACATTTTCAAGTTTTAACGTTTCAATTATTTCGACCACTCGACTGGTCGACTGGCAGAACTTTGCGCGCGCGCGCGGCAGCGGAATTATTGGGTCGAAAAAATAAGGACGGCTCGCAATGACGATTCGAGCGAATCGATTCGCTTTCGACGGAAGTTTCCTCGTCGTTTTTAAACGTTATTCCACGTTGATATTAACGACGGCAGGCGGACGAGAACGTTAAGATGAAAAAATTCAGAAGTGAGGAAAACGACGAAATGCAATTCGCGCCGTTTTCGACAAGCGATATGCAACAACGTACGCTAAGCGTATTCGTGAATTCATATTGACCAACGAAGAATTCATTCTCCTTGCGGCGCGTTCGCGTTTTGAGTTTAATTGGCAGAAACGAGATTTCGAAATGTTACACAGTTACCTTCACTAATAACGCGCGCGATGAGGAAGAGAGGGGGGCGGTTAACGAAGAAAGAGAATACGAAGAAGCGAGCACATGGCGGCGAATAGAACGGATTAAGTAAAACAATAGATTTGCAAAATCATTCTAAATTATTTTTCCGGCATATACACACATAGAAGTAGCTTAAATTAAATGTAAAGGAGATTACACGTATATATGAAATATTGCACAAGATTAAATGTGTAATTTTTTACGATACGTTCTCCACAGAATTTTTATTTCGTTAACTATCATGTACGGAACAAACATCGAGTCATAAGTAAAAAAAATATACACAGTCATAAATAAAAAAAATCTAATAAATCAAGTAGTCTGTAAATTACAAATTAAATGAATACTGCTAATAATTAGCAGTATTTTATTATTTCGACATATTTAAACGTATTTATAATAAACTTATCGAAATGAATCAAAACTCAGATTTAAAATATAGTTTATTTATCAAAAAATTCCGATCGCTTCGTCTTCAGCAAGTCTTGTTGAAGGTTCGCACCGTAGGGTTCTATTTCGGCGTCAAGGTTGTGGAACCGCACACACATGTGATTGAGGCCGCCTTGGCGAAGTGCGCCGCACGTTTTTCTGGCAGGACTCAAGTCACTCGAGAGGCCAGTCAGGTAAAGGGATGTTCGTACGCTTTCAGCACATACCTCGTCATGGTCTCTTATCGCAGCCATTGAACGCGCTGCGAGCGCGGATCACCTCGCGCCGAGGTGTGTTGCGTATGATGCATGCAGTTAATTATATTCTTTTCGCCTCTCTCTTTTTTTTCTCTCTCTCTCTCTCTTTCTTTCTCTCGCTAGCTACTTTACGAGTCGAGTAAGTCGGCTTTGCCCAGGACACATTCGCGCATTCCTATTCGCTATTTCGTTACCGGCGTATTTCGTTTGTAACACGCTCATTTATTATCAATCCTATTTCGCGTCGCGAATCAATGACATACATATGGAGGATGAATCTGAGATAGTATTGATTGCATTTTTGCTCTTTTTTGGCTTTTTCTTTAAGAGAAAAGCTCTATATATTATATAATTATTATTATATTTTTTTAGATTAAAATCCAAATATTGTTATGCAAGTCAACATTGTTCTCGACTCGACTAATCAGATTAGTTATCTATCATTCAAAATTGTATTTTTCTGGATAAAAACAGACTTACAAAAAATAATTTCAAAATAATTTCACACTAACAAATTGTATGAATGAACATATATACAGACATAACTTTTGCATAAGTATAAAATTTTGTATTGACGATTTATACCTAAATTACTTAATTGTGATAATTCTTTTTTATATTTTTCGTGGCGGAAATATTAAAGAATTTCAATTGACCCAACATATATTTATCACTGCTGCCTGGTTGCGCTTGCAAAGATGCCTTGCTTGTTCACGCAACGGACATGCTTTTTGCCGAATAGATGTCCCGTATTCTGTCTCGTACCTGAAACCGGGATTCGAAACAATCCTTTCCGCCTCATTCATATCCATAAACGCAAGAAAAGTTATTCTTCCCTGTGTTTCTATTGCCCTAGAAGGTAGTCGGTTTTACTGTTAACTTGCCTGTTGTGTGTCAGTAACGCCTTGATCTGGATCGAAACAGTAAAGTTTTTTTAGATATCCTGATGGAAGGAAAAAACAAAAAAGAATTAACATTTGAAACAGAGAAGACGCTTTGCAAACGAAAATCTAGTTTACAAAATGTAAAAACTGCACAGGAAATCGTCTTTAGCAAAATTCTTCTAGTCAATATTACTTCCTAAGATCAATTTTTTGCTTTCGTTGCACGTTGGTAAACTTCTAAACCCTTATTTGACACTCCGAGATTCGAAGCAGCACACTACTATACATGATACAGCTATATATAAATCAAGCATTTAATGTGGGAACGACATTTAATGGGAAAACATACCATAAATTATTCAAAGAAAATGGAAAATCTGTCTTTTTCTAGAAAAAAAATAAGAATATTTGATCCTTCTTGTTAACAGGTATGATAGACCCTATTGGAAAATTCCTGATAAATGTCACGAAGCATCTGCAGGCTATGTCGAAACGTTACCCTAAAAATTCGCGAGAGGATCGAACGAAAAAGAGCGTATTAGCGAATTCGTTAACCCGTTACGATGTCGCAATAATACAGCGGCGGAATAACGGGCGAGCTCGCCGCGTATCGCAATCATTTGCGTCACGCTAATTGTTGTATAACTTTCGATTTGGCCGTCGATGCCTCCGCCCTACGATCGCGGCGGAAGTGTCGGTGTCGGCGCTCTCCCGCTTCTTCTTCTTTTCTTTTTTCTCTCCTTTTTCCTTCTTTTCCCTGACGCGATATATAAAATAATGAATTACACGTGCGCGTGCGGAATGGCGGTCGCTCCGGAGGGGGTTTTCCCTTCCCGACGTGACGATTCGAAGGAGCGAAGCCCCACTTCTGGCAAAACAGTCGGTTACACTTTCGTTGCTGCGACTAGTGGTACCACTCGGCCACCTTCTTCCTACGTGAGAATCGGCGGAGGCAGATGGGCGTCCCGCCCGTCCCGCCACACACTATATCCGATGTGTTAAAAAAATTAACTGCCTTATCTTGACGATAAGCAGAAAGATCTGTATATTGCTTGCCTATGCTCATAAATTATTTTGTATCTACTTGTATATTTCATCTAAAGTTTCATCCAAAAGATTTCGATTTCGTTTTAGTTCAGTATCGGTGACGAGCTATCGATAATAAGATAAATTTCTTTGTTAATTAGACGCAAACGACGATAGAATAACGACTGCGTGAGAACTTGTATAAAAATGTTACATCAATTTTGAATTTTTTTAATTTTGAAGATATGTATGCCGCAACAAACCCAAATGGAACAAATGCGAGTAGAATTTTATTTATGTCCCGAGCAATTTTAATTCTAGCGATAAATCAAAGCAGTTTGTTCCATGATGTATTCTTTTTTTTTCGAGGCCACCGTATGGTCTTTTTTCTTTCAGGCCAAGTTAACTTAATTTATAACTCTTCTGACTCTTTCTTTCTCTCGGTAAATATATGAAATGCATGAAGGATAAATTTTTATTTCTCTTAAAAAGATGTCTCAGTGTCGACCTTGTTTCTGCCGATATACCATTTTTGTTACCAAACTTTAGTGTGAAATTTTCCGTTTATAGTTCAGGAAAAGGGACTGCGTGCGAAATTGTTTTGTAAAATAGTTTCATCTGTTCAGCACCTGGTAGCTAAAAAGCTGGCGAACGACACGTATCCGCGCGTGTCCAGACGCGTGGTCGCACACATTTTTTGCATATGTCGAGGATTTTCATGAACATCGAAGATCAACAATAGTTACGCCACCTAAGACGGTAAATTGTTCCTTTGTCAAAATATTTAGAGAGAGACCTTATCGTGATTCAACACATTTTCTTTGAAAGAACACCCAAGCAGCGGGGATGTTTCTTGCCACATGTCCCAACGCGACACGTCCTTCATCAGTTATTTCATCATTTACGCAATATGGGCTCTCCTTGAATTTTTAGCCTATCTCTTTATTTGTGCTAGGAGCATGACTTAATTTATGCGACGTGCAGCGAAAAGATTGGCGGATAAAGTCGTGTCTTTCCTCAACTGAAATTCGCTCGCTGACTTCGTTCACTTCAAATCTGCTCTGTGTTTAAATAGAGTAGTGATAAATAGAGTAGTTTAGCAATAATTAATAAAATTAATTATTCCAACTTTAAAATCGCAGTCTCTACCTTTGGATAATAATTTGTAATTCATTCGTTCATTACACGTGAACGTTGAAAAGAAAGATTGATTGAACGTGAAAGGCAAGGCAGTTAAATCTAGAAGACAGATGATTTTTAAATTTATCAGTACAATTTTTACAAAGTCTGCATTTTAAGTAATATTACGTTTTACCGTCTTAATAATTTAGATTCTGCGACGAATAAGCAATGTCATCGATGTTCCTGTTACAAGTGCTCGTTCTCCAGAGACCTTGTAGCAATGATGTGCCATGTTTATGATGATATTGACTGTTTGAAAGATATTAATAGACGCCTTCAAGGTATATGTACAAGATACAACGACCTTGGTATTCAATGTCCAAGTATGGCCCAGCAACCTTCCTAATCGTTGCAGAGCAGATGGCACATGACAGTTCGTAATTCAAGGTTTTGCTGAAGATCCTACTTGAGATGAGCGGGAAGTTGGACCTCTGTGACGAGCGAGTGAATGTCCATGATATATACCTGTTTATGATTTTTGCTCTCATAATTCGAAGTAATTCAGTTAGATTTATTTACGATCGACGTACTTGGAGAATATTGGGTGCAACCTTCGGCAATTGAACGGCAATGAACGACGCGCCTTCAAGGTATAGACAATAAAAGTCGCTGAGGCTAAACAAATATACCGAGTCGCTCATCGACGACGCGTTTCCTCGATTCGTTAATTGTCCGCGTTAAATTAACTTCTTTTAACACGCCGGCTTTTTACGACCACGCTCTTCGTTATTCGTTGCGAATAAGCGCTGTATCTCGCATGAGAAATCAGAAAATCTGATTATAAACGCGAGAGAATACACGCGGCGCTTTCATTACCGCGGCGGCGATTGTGCGCTCTTCATATTTTGCGATCATGTTCGTTAAATAGAACGTAAAAGGTAATTGCTAAGTAATTCAAGGAGTGAGCACATAGATAATTATTCTAATCGCTTGCACCTCTGAAGATTTAAATTGCGCGGCTGATGATAGAAATGTAGACAAAATAAAATCGAGATAAGTTTATATAGTGTTTAATAAAATAATGAGCTTTATATGAAACTTCTTGTTGAACTTCAATTATTTTAAAATACAGATATTAATTTGACGTTATAGATACTAATTTACGCAAAAATGGACCGGTGAAAAAATCTGAAAAAATTCATATGCAACCATTATTTGTAAAAAAAAATGATATTATAAATTTCATGCCATTCTTAACATTTTGCATTTTCCTTGCAACCTCCTTCAAATCTATTTTTTTAACTTTTGGAAACCTAAATAATATCATAGGAATATTCTTGAGTATTCATACATATAAATAATGTTTGAAAATTCTCCGTTATTCAAAAATTTCTGATAATCAAAGATCTCTGTCATATTATCTACAATTGTAGAAACATTAAAAAATTTTAATCTCACGACGGAAGATTGTTTATTCATTCTCGCCTTGTTGAAAAAGAAACAGACAAGAAACTGTTATTTTATCAGCCAATTCACTGACAATGGAAAGAATGTTCTTCTAAGTTATAAATTTAACACGTGTGACAAGGTGCACAAATAATCGCAGGTAACTGAAGAAGCTAAATCTAAATATTGTGAGACTCATGGACACATTTGCGTGACAATGAGGCAATTGAAATTAGACACAGTAGTTCACTACACCTATACGGTAGGTCTTCGGCTGTCTTTGACAAGAAACAACATGCGGTCCCGTCCGTTGAAAGAGAAGATATATCTGTTTCTATCTGTTCATTTTGAATAATCGGTTTCAAAAACAATATTCATCTATAAATTATGTGCACAGACGCACGCTTGTTCACGAAAGAATTTTACTTAGAAGATATTTTTATATAATTAAATGAAGCAATACTTTCGAGAGAGAGAGAGAGAATGCTGTAGACTGATAATTCGATGTATTATCAAAAATTAACAACAATTCAAATATAATTTTATTTGTTAGAAAGCTAAAATTTTTAGATTCTCTGAAGAGAATGTGAGAGCTTTTTTAAAACAAATAAAATACTGTCTCTCTCCTTCAGACTTTTCAGTTTTTTTCTTAAGTAACGTTATAAGAAAATAAATACCCATTTAGGCACATCTTGAAATATAATACATTAAACTCGTTCATTTTCATATTATTACCATTATATTGTAGTTGTCTTATATATCATTCTTTGTTAGATGCACTAATTAATAAACTAACTTTGAAAATTGGAATTGTCTTTAAAACTGCGATGAGCCTCCAATATTTACATTCGTTTTTAATAAGAAAAAGTTCTTTCTAAGGACTTTTAGTATTTGAAGAATTAGTAATGATTCGTGCCGTTCAAACAATTTTTCAAATACAAAGATTTCTTTGTTATCGTATCGAAATTCTTTTTTAATATTTCAAAAATTTTTTATATTTTTCAGACTTAGTTAATAATAATTAGTACCATTTCAATGAATTATTCTTAATGATTCAGACGATTTCCTTGTCATCGCGCTGAAATTCGTAGCAAAATTTTAAACAGCGGAAAAGTTATAGGTTCGCGAGCAGAATCAGGAAGTAGAGGTACGTAATTACTAGTAATTAGTCAAAGTCAGCACGATTATGCTACATCAAAATCAGCATTCTAAATTTGGGATAGAAACTTAAGGAAAAAGATAAGGGTCAGTTTTCTAGTGGAAAGATTAAAACGTCGACATTTTTTACACTATAAAAAACAGTAGCTAGATGGATAACGTAAATAGATAACGTTTATAAGAAAAAAGCATTTGCTCTTGTGGAAATGTAACTATTAATTTAATTGTTTCTATTAGACAACGCCTATTTCTGCACAAATATAATTTCAGAATTTTTTGTATTGTTTTATTGAGAAGAAATTTTGTTTTTCTAGAACTTCTTAATATGTTTTTTAAAATATGAAATATAGCATAATCTACTTGTTTCCAAACTTATGATTTTGATAAGTCATCCCAGGTAGCAGAGTGACTATTAATAACGCCTAAAGACGTCTTAATGACGTATTAAGACGTCTTTACGCGTCATCCTGCTCTACCTGGGATAGTCTATATTTTATAAGATGAAGTAATAAGATCAGGCACACGTCATTATATGTATACACACAATCTATCTCGCCGTTGCTATGTGTCTTGACGATCGTGAATTTTGTTTTTCTGGGGCTTTTTAATATGTTTGTAAAATATAAAATATAGCATAATCTTGTTTCCAAATTTATGATTTTGGTAAGACATCCCAGGTAGCCGAGTGAATATTAATAACGCCTGAAGACGTCCTAATGACGTATTAAGTAAGACGTTTTTACGCGTCATCCTGCTACCTGGGATATAGTCTATATTTCATAAGATGAAGTAACAAGATCAGGCACACTATACACACAATCTGTTTCATCATCGCCACGTGTGTCTTCATGCACCGTCGTGTCTCTCGATAAATAAAAGTCAAGATTTTTTATAGCTTTTAGGTCCTTTTATCTCATTAACTTGTGCCTGTGTTTCGTGATGGTGAGTTTTACTCTCATTTCCCCTCGAGTATTAACATTCATCGATATTTCTATCGAAAAATATCACTTGCATCAAATTGGTAACCTGCACGCAAAGTGGTTCGGACAACCAGATATACAATTAATTTGCGCCTTATTAATTTCCGAATGTCATTTCATTCGACACAAATTTGTTCATCGCAACTTAACAGGATGCTTTTATGAGCAATTACTACACCGTTAGCGCTACGGGACATTTCGCTACCGGATGGAGATAAAACAAGTTCTTGGAATTTAGCAGATTCTTTGATTTACATCTGAAATAAATTGCATCGTGGGTGGTAACGAATTCCAATTCTTCAACAAGTTAGTATGCGGTGTTCCTACGGTCAACAAACACCTGCTTTCTCTTTTACAAGCTTGACGCCGGTAAAATCGACCGCGGCGCATTTTAAGGGTCTTTTGTATAAAACGAAGACTTATGACAAATTTAAAGTTAATTTGCTCCTTCGGAACGACAAAGAACAATAAAGGTATGCCGCACGTAAGATTCTAGGAGACGGGCAATATGTCACCTAAGAAAAAAAACCTTTATTTCATTCACCTGTTATTTGGAAAAAAAATAAAGCTACATTAAGAAAAAAATATTTATTTAGATGGCTGCTAATAGCCTATTTACTTAATGTAATACACATATTTATTTAGAATTAGATATTTTTACTTAATCTAAATAAAAATGTTTAATAAAGTAAATAAGCTATTAGCAGCCATCTAAATAAATATTTTTTTGTGAATCTAAATATTTTTTTTCTCAGTGTACCATACAGAAATTCGAAGTAAAGTATTTTTTTCAACTCGATCGGGAATGAAAAAATCCCGAGTCTTTTACTAAGCATAAAATTCTAAGATATATGTTTAACTAAATGAAAGGAAGGATCTTGAGCATATTGTTTCGAGTATTTGTCACAAAGATCTTAGATCTTAAAAGATTATATCTTAAAAGATGAATCAGCTTCTATGTTTTATTGTTTTATGATGTTTTATTAGAATTTGGAAAAAGTGCACAAAGGGCTTGCGTGCAAAAAAAGCGTATCGAATGATGACGTCTATAGCAGCTATAATTCAAGGTACCGTTCTACGGTTGAAAATACGGTTATCCGAATGAATAGGCTTTATATTCCCTTTCGGGATCGTCATTCTCCACTTCCCTAATTTTTGCTGACGAATATAGGGTACTAAAACGCCAGCACCCTGTCTGTTAACCCGTTAACAACAAGTTAATAACTTCCGAGAGCGATTGGAGACGGCAGATTGAGATTTATCATTTTTGACCATCGCGATAAATTTAGAATATTTCATATAGTTCCTATGATATATATTTGCAACACGATCGTGGAACAATATCCGTATGAAAGATGTGAATAAAGCGCAATTCTCAACCGGCCGATACGCTCCCCTACATTTTCTTGCGGCATAGCGCGCGCACACGTGCGATTGCGCATCGAAATTCGAGAGATGGTTATCGATAGATTGCTAATTGGAAAAAAAGTGACCGGATGGTGTGCCGTCCGGCCTTGCCAAGGACTCGCAAGACCTTTCTCGAAGAAGCCTGCGTACACTGCGATCCAGTCGTTCAGAACAACAACAATCGAGTGAAATTTCTTCGAGTTCAACCCTACCGTGTGTACCAAGTAAACTAAAGATAAGATAGCTCGTCTCTTTATCATATATTTTAGAGACAATATTGATAATCTTATTATTTTCATTCCATACATTTTTTCCATACGTTTCTCATTTTTCTTGTTCGCATGCAGAGATTTTTACAGAATATGAATATGGAATTCCCCTTTCTGCTCTTCGTATATTATCTTCGAAGAAGTACGAGATGCAGTGGACAAGACTGATTCGTCACACGTACACGAAACACGGCCGTTACTTACGAAGACTCACAAAGAAATTTATTGGAGTTGCCCCGTTACACACTCGCAGCCACACCTGAGCAGCGCCAGGCCGCCAGCTCGCTGCAGTCGTTACATAAATATGCGCGCGTTGTTGCCTTTTTTAACAATCCGTTTCGTAATTGTTTATCACCCCGAAACGGCCCGGTGAACGGGCCTGCCGCGTAATAAGTCGCACAAGAGCAATTTGAGGAGCGTGCGTGCACGATCGGAAACCACGTAACGTGTGCTTAAGAAATGGCAATTAGTCAAAATATAATAATTACTAGTTTAGTTAAGTGTTGAGTATTTAGTTCAGAGAACGGATGAGTTAAATTGAAAGTTATTTTTAACAATCATATGTAAATAGATAATAGATATAGTTAAAATACAGAATTTTTAGGAAAAAATAGACTAACTTTTCTAACTTTTCGATACTCACTTTAAATATCTTATTTGCAATTAATTGTTATGCTCTTTTAAATTAAATTTCTTTTAATTAAAGAATTATAAGATTTTGTCGCCGTTCCGCATGCTGAAAAGAGCTTCTAGATTTCGAAAGTAATTTTAATTAATTATTTCTTTCTCCCCGAGAGAAAAAGAATATTGCATGCTTAAATTAATTAATTCTGAAACTCGGTTAAACTCTCGATCGGCGCTTTAAATTCTTCATGGCCTCGACAGGCCACCGGTACACAAATATTTTTATTACGGGAAGTAGTTTGGGGGCAGGTCTTTTCCTTTCCGGATGACCGTCTCGCGCGGTGACGCGATAACAAACAGTACACGTGGACCTTACCTCGAAAAAAGGGGCAAGTAAGCCGCGCTCGCGGTACTAAGCGAGCGGGACGGACATCTGGCTGCGTTACGTTGAAGAAGTCGCGGCCCTCGAGACCCCGAAAAAATGAGGACATTCCGAGGAGCGTGGGGTCCCACTCGTGCGCTCGAACGAGGTTCCGGATTCGAGTATAAACGAGGGGGGGAGCCCCCCGCGCAGGACGGTGGTTTCGGCGCGGCGCGGCGGGCCCAAAGCCCTATTTTCGAAAGCGTAACTAGGTAAGCGCTCGTTGTCAATTATGTAGCGCTCGATGAAAAAAGATGTGACACAGTTTCGGGACCCGGTCGGCCGCGACCGAAGAAGCGGATGACTGGCTTAATTCTGCTATGCGTGATGGCTACTCGAGAGACACCGGCACCGCGCGAGCGCGCGGATCTCGTAGAAATGGACCGTAGTCGCTCGATCGTTGCTTCGACTCGTAAAATCTTTTTACCGAGAACCGCGTTGTTGGGCGGGAAAAACTACGCCCCAGTTACGTTGCTGGAAAGAAACGCGGCGATGACTCGCCGTCTAATTATCCTGACGTTACCTGACTTGTGTGAATTTTTAATGCCCTGCCCGAGTAAATCCGAGTGTAAAGGACGGGCGGAGAGGAGAGAAGAAAGACTCCGCTCTTTTTTCAAATTTCTTATCTGTTCCGGAAACGTTATACCTGCGTCGGAAACAATGTAAGGCTAATTAAGGATGGGCGTCGTTTCTGGGGCAGTAAAAGATGCGTTTAAAGGAAGATTGATGGTCCGAAGATCTAATGTGAAATAAATTTACGTTCTTTTCATTGTTCTTCAGGTTCGTGATTAATTAGCCGGTATGCGGAATATTTGAGGATTTTGGACGATTTATTGTTGAAGGAAATGTCGGAAGTGTGGCAGTGCAGCTTCTATATATATATATATATATATTGGAATTTGTTAATGCATATGACTCTGAAAATGAATGGCAATATCTCTCATTAGTTATTCGCTAAAGTCGACAAGCGACGGAGGGAAAATGAAGAGCTCGGCGGTGTAACAAAGCCGCGAGACGCTAATATACATAATCGCGCGAGTGGCGCCATTGTAAAATAGCGAAGTGCGATAAATGAAAAGTGAAAAGTATCACGGCCTCCCCCGCGTCCTAATTCGCACCGTCGTCGTCGTCGCTTTTATTCCCCGACCAGCGAAGAAGACTCGTTAAGTCTCGTTCAAGACTCGTGACCGAGTGCCTTCTTCCCAAGCCGGTCTTCTTCCCAGCCGCGGCTTGGGCCAATTGGAACGAGGAGAGTACGCCGAGCGATCGGCGCGGAAACGCGAAGGAAGAGAGGAAAGATCGCTCGTTTTATCCGAAACCAAGAGTGGGTCGCGTCCGCCTCGCGGCGGCCGATAACGAGCTTCCCCCACTAAATGTGATGTTATTCTATCTCATCTCAAAATTTTCTTACTGTTTTCTCATCTTATGATATATTATGACGTCAAAGACCGTCTTAAATAATATCTTAAGATGCTAATATGACTCTGTAATTGGTTTATGACATCTTAAGATCGTACTTAAGATAGTCTTAAATATATAAGAGCCAAAGATCAGTGTCATTAAAAATTAGCTTGCTTTATCGAATTCTCGTTGCTTTCCGAAACATATTCTTCGATCTCGCTTCGATGAAAATTAATTGGCGATCGACTAAAGTCCAATTCTTTATTTAAGATTTCACGTAACTCGATTCCGTGATCTTCCCCGCGCTCGAGCTGTCCGTTCTAGGATGTTATTTCGCCTGATGTTGCTCTCCTCCGCTCGCCAACAGCTTCACCGGGGCCCCGTCGAGCGATCCTTCTCTCTCGCGGCCTCGCGGTTGTAACATAAAAAAAAGTCGAGCGAATTCTCTCCTCCGTCACCTCCCTTCTAGCCGCCGTCGCAGGGCCGCCGTCACTCTTCCGGTTTTGTCCTGTTTAACAAGTGGGCCAATCGAGATGGAGAGTAAATTGCGAGACGAGCCAGCTCGTGCGTGCTCGCGCCGAAGGAGACGCCGTGCGTGTTACGTGCGCTCGCGCGCGCGCACACACATCACACACACACGTGTGGGCCTGTGTTTTTCTGCTACTGCTACGACCGAAAGAGGATCTTATTATCGATAATGCCGGACCTCTCATTTCCCTGTCCTTCCATTTCAACTTCGACGCGCGACTCTCAGCGTTTCCGCGCGCGAGAGGGGACCTTAAACGCACCGTTTAAACATAAATTGTGGCAATAACGGACATTATACTCGAATGAGAATAATTTCATCAATGTCTTAATAATTCGTGCTACGGAATTAACGTAACGTCGCGAGTTCTCTCAACGTGGGGACCGTTACTGTCAAAAACCCCCTTATTAATTTAGCGATGCCGTTAAAGTAGGCTGTGTTTTGCTAAACGAACGTGAAGATTCTTAAGTGATTCTTAGTGATTCCACCGATCATATTCAGATCGTGTTCTATTTAAAACCTCATTAAATTCACGGCAACGTCGACATGTTTATAGTCCTAAATAGAAAACTCCGCATCCGAGAACCTGTCGTAACTTTCACTGCGATGATAGAGTAGTCGCTGCCCATTCGCATTCACGACGATAGCTACATGGATGATGATAAAAACGGTTCTAGAATGCCAAAACGTCAGACGATCTAGCTACGTCTATGTATATACATATACGTAAGATAATCAAGATATCAAAGTTTTGATACCGTTCTCGTCTTTATCGCCGAAAGATCGATCGTAAAGAGACCGTAGACGAAGCTTACACAGAAAAAAAAGAATATTCTTGATTTAAAAATATATATCTTTAGTTTCAACGTGAAAATCTTGAAAAAAAAAAATTATATTACGTTAAATAAAAAAAAAACTTGATTGAATAAAGTCATTTTATATAGTTTAACCAAGAAAAAAAAGTTGAAATAAAAAGTTGATATTCTTAGAAAAAGATTATAAATTGTTGCATATGTATATACGAAACAATAAATAGTTAATTTGAATATTATATAAATATTGATTTAACCCTTTCTCTGTGTAGAGATATTCTCTTTTAACGCCACGTGTATACGTTAACGGCAGGAAAGTAGAATACGATAACGTAGAAGTTAAGTCGTGAGAGCAAGCCGTTGAAATCGCCGAGGTGAAGACGCGCGCTCGGAGACTTCAACGCCCGCACGCGCGCGCGCGCGGAGATTTCAACGGTAGCGCATCTGTTGGAGTGGATACTCCGCAACTTTGACGCTTTCAGCGCCTTAAGTATCTTTCAATCGCGAGCAAACAGATAGGATTTGAGAAATATGTCGCAACTAAGAAACGCTTGTATCCAGAAACAATGGTCACTTTCATCGATGCGTCATTAAAATAATTAATGACGCATTGTTAATTAAAATAATTACACCGGTACACATTGAGCATTCTAGCTATTAAAGTTTAGGTGGCATTATTATAATTGAAAATAACAGAGACAATAAAAAAAACAAACCTGGCAAACAGACAATAAATTCATTTTCCAGGAAATTTAATTTAATATAAAGTTAAACAAATTATGAAAATTATTCTGAAATTGTTAAACTACGAATTGGGATATGTTTAATAGCTGCCAGAAGAAATGATAAAAAACGATATTGACTCTATCATTGGCGAATGATTACATTGTCCCATTTACCCAAGACTCTATAAAATACTCCGATTGATTCGAGACCTGCTGGCTCGTAACGAGATATTATACGCTTAAAAAGATGCGGTTCGCGTCGCGAGCGCGGGCAGGGACGTTCGAAGATACGCTTCGCTGATCCCGAGGCTCCATTAAAACCGATCGGGCCGAGCCGATGTTGCCGATCGGCGCGGCCGGCGCGTCGCGGTTACGGTGAAAATTGCACGAATTTTCAATGCGTGGACGCGCGCCCTGGATGCGTAACCCTTATCGACGTCGCGTCGCGACGTCGCGGTATGTATGGACATTAAGGCAACCGCGGCGACAACGGAACCGCGAATATAGCAGGCATAGTATAACATAGGTAAGTGTGCTTGTGGGTCAGTGGCACAAGAGCTGTTCGCCACCATCGCAGGCACAATGAACAGCCGCCGCCGCCGCCGCCGCCGCCGCTGCCACAGTCGTCGCTTTGCCCGGTTGCGCTGAAGTAAAATCGTTACTTACGTTATATAGATCGGAGCACAGACACCATTGTTCTTGAACTTATGCGCTCGAACGCATGAATCTACGCACGACAGGCGGTCGGTCCGTATAATACCCACATTGCGACGAAGAGGCGTCGACGCGGCAATAGTCGTTTGCATGAAGTATCATAGAAGGATATGCGCGTCGTTCCATTGTATCCGGAATCCTCCATCGAGATTAGCGTTCGCCTAACACAATTTCTGTCATCGAGATGATAAAGTGCGGGGGAATTGTGAGTTTATTTACTCGCACGCACTGTAAATCCAAGTGTGTTATTTCTATACGCATGAACGTCTAAAAATGACACATTTGACTGAAGCTCGTTTTACATGTTTTGTTAAATTAATATGTTTAATCGTATTAAATTAAAAATTAAGATTTGAAACGGCAAGAAATGTGTGAGAGGAGCTTCAGTTAAAATAACACGCTTGGATTTGCAGTGTACGCGCGCACGTTGGAGAGTAAATTTGTTCTCTTGAAATGTATGATTTGTAGTTTCACAGAAACTTAAAGAGCTGAGAAAATTTAAGATTTATATTTGTAATAAAATTATTTTTAATTCGTCATTTGTCGCCATTTCGACCGGAAATAAAGCGTTTTGTGCAATTCTCTTTATCAACTGATAGAATTTGATGGAAAACGCGATTAGGAGACTGAAGTACTCTGGCCTGTTGCATTGTAGATGATTTAAAACAAGATTGAAATATATAATAAAAATAGGCTTATGCGCGGTACGGCAGAAATGTTTTATAAGAACTCGTCTGGCCTTTAGCGGAAGCATACAGTGCTGCAGCGACTGCTTCGTGAGTTCATTGCACCCTTTTGCGACATTTTATAATTACGACCGCCGTCGCCGTTACGTTCTGCGAACACCGTGCAAAAATGCGCGATATCATTGGGGAACATTCGACACACCGCGTTGAACGGAGTTGCCCAATAATAAGTCCCGCGGACGGCGCGGACATGATGATTTTTGCCAACGTGCTTGACCCGTGCAACTTTAAAAAGATTGTGCGTTTGCAGGGCGGAATCGCGAAATCTCGAGAATTGGAACATATTTTTTATAATCTTCCAATTTAAGTAATTGTAATTTAATTATAATACTTATCTGAACTTAATTATAAATTAGTAGATATTAACCCTAGTTACCTAGGGGGTTACTGTCCTCATTTTTTATCTAAGTCGTTACTACTATAAATCTGGGAGACCTTTATCTATTCTATTCATATCTCAGATAAACATTAGTATTTTTTGCCTTTTTTTTTAAACGTCGAAACCTGCTTAAGCAAACCATAACTTTTATTTAGAAACTTAACCTAACCATAAATAAGAAAGAAGTTATAAAAAGGCTAGAAGAATTTTTATATAACCAGAAAAATATCATATTTCTGGATGAATTTTCCGGTCCCATCAAGGACAGTAACCTATAGGGTTAAAATATTTATATAAAATATATATGTTCTTTATATTATTTTTGTATATTACATTTCAAATGTCGTCATCACTGCATTCAGACAATCTCCAAAAAATTATGAATTTAATTATGTCAGTTTTAACAGTACTTCTCAGAAGTTTTTCAGAATCAAAAGTAATTGCATTGCAGGTACAAGATCCGATGATTTTTGGTTTTAGGAATGAAAGCAGTTACTAGAAATATTTATCCCTTTAAGAAAGCAATGATAGAACTAAAATGAAAGACATTCTTATAATAACGAACTCGAGAAGGGCCGCTTCGTATTCGTCACGTTGCGCCAGAATTATACAGTTACAATGTTACGACATTCTAACTGTCTCACTTGGGATTTCGGGTATTTACAAGCGGCAGGGGTCAGCCACGCGGGGCCTGTATGTCGGGCCTCTACACCTTGACATTCGACCGGCGAACAGAGAAAATCGTGTCAAACGTACAGCGTTCGTGACTTCCTCGACCTAAATTCGGCCGAAAAACGCGATCGAAAACGTCGGAAACTACCTGGCAGATTAAGTTGCGGAGGCAGCGAGGAGCTCGTTAATTTCACGTAGACCTTAACGGAAATTTAATCTGAAACCTTGGAATACCTAACGTCAAAAATTAAAGAAGCACGTGTGTGCGAGTCGCATACGTCGAATACGTATCCTTTCACTTAGAAGACCACACGCGCGCTTAATACTAGCCAGTGAAATTTTTACGAACGATTAACCAAGTTGAAAAATAATTCTCGCCGCGGAATATTTGGTCAAAAGTGAAAGGCGAATTTAGTCCGATTTTATTATATTCAGAGGTCACACTTTTTCGTTCTTCGGATCGATCGGAGATCAATTTAAGAAGCGAAAATAACGAAGTAAGAAATATCGTGGTGCAAGACACAAATCGTCGATCTCATAATTTTTATTGGAGGCGTGATTATGTGTTTCCTTGTCTTTTGCAAAGATGTGTGCATCGCATATGCATGCGTAACAAGCTACTGTCTACAGTGGAACTCACTTTTACTCAGGCGTGAAAACAAACACGCGGCACGTAAGGATTTCGCGCGGTGGGCCAGGAAGAGGTGCTTACGACCAATTTTGCCAACACGCCATAATCGCCATATATTATTAGTTTCTTTCGATTCTATACATCGCCAAAAAATCTTTTACTAAGAAGATCTGCGAAAAGACTTGACTTGAATATTTAGTCAAAATGTACCATGTCGTATTTATCGCTTACAGGAATATCAAATTAAATTGAAGAATTATAGAATTTGGCACATTAAATGTTATTTACTTCTACGAACTTAAACAAAGAGTGTAATTATTTTTCAGCGCATATATTTGTGAATTTAATTTTGTTTAGCTTAAAATTGTTTTTATGCAGCTTGATCAGTTTTTGCGCGAGTTTGCAAAAATCCAAACGGATTGCCCGACTCTATTTATCGCTCTTATTACATATACATCTTTCGCATTGCACCTTTCACGTAACGCAGGACGGACATTAAACGACCTACCGAAGTATTCAGCCCGCTAATTAATTACGTGAGTAATTATATTGCACGTCCGACTATTTTCCATCGCCACGACGGAATAACGCCATGACACAGGCATAAAGTTTCGGAAAGATACGAGCGTAACGAAGTGGTAATGCCATCGCGCGCGGCGGCGGCTGCGGAGTGCGGAGCGCGTTATGCTTCGGCACGCACCACTGGCCGCGCACTCTTTTTTCTCGGACGAGTGTAACGCGAGGAAAAAAGAGATCGTGCAAAATCGTGACATCGTTCTCTTATCCCCTTATCCGTTTTCGTCGATAAAATATTATAATTTCATCGGGAGAACGGCCGCGCCGCTCGACAACCCGGGACGAAGGAATGGCTCTAAAAATTACTGCACAGTTCCACGGGGATGAAGCGGCGATATTTTAAAATCTTTCCAAAAAAAGCTATTAGATATTTTATCTAAAAATAAACGATGTAGAGAGACCCTTTTAGAATAATCGACAAATTCAACTCATTTTTGCACTTTATAATTACAAAAGAATTAGAATTATCATGTAAATGATTTGAAACTTCTAATCGACATTAAATTCCTTTATCTTATACAGTAGTGTTTCTTAAGTAAATATAAAAAAATTGAAGGGGATATTCTATGGCTTATTTTAAGAAGAAAAGGTCATATAAACATATGCCATAAATGCTAAATCCTAAATTGCTTCGTTTTCAAAATACAAGATGTCAAAGTTGTGAAAAAAAAATGAAAATTTCAGAAATCTGGAAAACGTTTATTTTATTCAAATTTAGTATGCGTACATGTGGTATTAAGAACTATTTTCCAGTACTTATGAAACATTTTCAGATCTACCAGGGGTGTACGTATGAGTAATCATTAAGCTTTTTTTATAAGAAAATGGTATACGCCACTGTTCTTTTCAAGTTTAACAATTTTTAGCTCTTTTTTTTTAATTTTCGAACTAAAACTCTACAAAAACTACCTCTAGTGTTTTTTTTTAATAATGCACCGCTTTCGAGATAAAGTAAAAAAATTGAAATTAAAAATTGAAAATACAATCATGTGTATCAATACTGATTAATATCATTACTGGAGAAAATAGTTCTTAATGCACGGTTCTTACATAAACAAATATTAAATTTAAATAAAACAGGTTTAAATGTTTCCTACATTTTCGAAATTTTCATATTTTTTCACAACTTTGACACTGTATTTTGAAAACGAAGCAGTTTAGGGCATATGTTTGTAGGAATTTTCTTTCTAAAATAAGCCGCAGGATATCTCTTTCAATTTTTTCATACTTACTTAGAAAAGCACCCTGCATATATATTGCACATATTATTGAATATATCATTTACGTTAGTTTAAGAGGTGACTCACAAAATTGCCGAGTGCTTTGAAACTTACCAAAGGTTAATCAAGAACTTGTTATTTTTGAAATAAATTTTTTCTTTTTTATTCTTTGGTACACATAAATTATAAAAATTCTTTTCATTACGTGTCTGTTCTATTGTCTCTTTTCCTTT
Source organism: Temnothorax longispinosus (assembly GCF_030848805.1). Taxonomy (NCBI): domain Eukaryota; kingdom Metazoa; phylum Arthropoda; class Insecta; order Hymenoptera; family Formicidae; genus Temnothorax; species Temnothorax longispinosus. Next base: position 1,344,764 of record NC_092362.1, on the reverse strand, counting down.
TTACATCAGAAACCTTTGTCAAATTCTTCTAAAGAATCGTTCGATCAATTTCATAAAATAGTGTTATTTGTCATCTGTAACAAATGGAAAATTATTAATTTATGGCTACCGTCAGAAGCCACTTGAGCTCAAAGGTGCCGAAAGCCGTTGCATCTTTTTTCCCTATATTTTTGAAACCAAAAAAAATTGTTCTTTTTCGAAGAACCTCTTAAACTGCAATATGTTACGAGTAAGAAACAAGAATATATTTTGTCTCACTCTAACTTCTTTCAAAAAGAACAACATAAGCTAAAAGAACTTTGCTACTGAATCGTCTTGGTGGGAAATATTCTTACTTAAAATTGTCATCCGTGCTAATGCTATTACATCCGTCGGACAGTCCTAAGATACAGAGAGCGCATTCTTTGATGACCTACAGGTAGGTCAAACAGGTAGTAGGTCAAACAGGTAAGGCTACCTAAATTACACAATGATTTTCGGCCGCACAATGCGACCGTGGCGGGTCTATTTTGATGCACTGACCTAAGCGGCACTTGCCAGGGCACTTGTCGCAGTATATTAACAACGATAACCCGCGGCGATCTTTCGTTCGTCGATAAGTGGAATCTCAAAATAACGTTCCGGGCCCGAAACGTGCCAACAAAGAGACCGCGTATACACGAGTTCCGGTTCTTCCGGAATCTCTTTCTTCAGTCGCCACGTTCTAACCGGCCTAACTGGACGATTCCGTTGGAAACTGGTGGGAACTTCTCTTCACTTTTACCGCGTGGCGGACGGAAAAGTGCGAACTACGCGCGCGCGCGCACACCCGTTTTTCACGCGTGCTTACGAGCCGGGGGCCGCAAAAACTCGGGACTCGCGATCTCGCATCCACGCACGCGTTTTACGGCACTTGGATTATTTCACCAGTATACCTGTCTTACGGCAAACAGGGAAAATAAATGCAAAAGCAATTTTGGTTCTTCAAGCGTTTACGTCAAACTTAAACTACTAATTTTCTAATACTTCCGTAAATCTTAAAAAAAAGGAGAGGAGGGAAAGAGAGTATTTGACATATAATTCGTAATGCGACAGTGTCTCCTTTTCAATTCCTTTCTACATTTGTACATTTAAAAAATCTAATTTCTTGTATAAATCTCTAAAACAAGTTAAATTTTAAACTGTACTTTTTTTTATTTTTTATGTATTTATTTATTTATGTTTTATTTAGTTTCCAAAGTACCCCCCAAAAATTTTATAGCTAACGGCGCCAATGGTGTCGCATCTCTCGGTGTTGTTAGAAATGTAGACTTTTGATAATACCTAAAGCTTTATAGACGTTCACACAGATTGATAGAAAAAAATCCGATATAAATTCAAATTTAATCTCGCAAATATATAAAGAGAGCACATTAGAACTTTATATCACATTTATTTAGAATTTTAGAGACTTCCTAAAAATCGTCTAGAGGAGGATCCTGACGCCGATACGACGCTCCGCAACTCTGATTTCTGCGACTTCTTTCGTTGTTTTGCTTTCTCTTTCAGAACTGGCATGCTCTAGTTCGTCCGGAGCGGTCCGTCCATCTATCGGTGGACTATCTTTTGTCGGCTTGAGACTTTGATTCTTTTCTCGATCCAATCGAGCCGAACTGGCGAGCGTATACCATAAAATCGGGAGGAAGGGACAAGCGAAGGGACACGTAGCAAAGTTCACTTTACTCCGTTACACGAATATCTTTATATTTCGCCACACAGCAAATATCAATCAGTATATATCATAATTCAATATATTTTATATTATAAATAGATATATATTATATGTATATATATATATAAAAAATAAACATATAATTATACAATGTAGTTTGGTGAAGAATGTATTTTGTGCTAAACTCGAACTGCATCTGAAGTTCGATGATCCCAACAAAGCGCAACGTATTGTGCACTTTGCAATAATAATAAGCGATAAAGATTCAGATTATTATCATTAGCGAGTCTTCTCAAGAGTATATAAAGAGTATATTAAGCCCCTGGAAGTTTAATATATAAAAATATACGATTACTCTTTACGCGGTTTAACTCTGGCAACATAATTTTAGCGTTGGATTATAAATAATGTCCAAATTATCTGGGGAAAAAAAAAAGATTTTTACGAGTAGTATTTCTTAATTTCCTTAAGCAAGAGCGGCTCCGTCGTTTCATTTATCTCCACGAATCTCTTGTTGGCTCGGCTAAAGTAATAAATGTCGCCGGTGTAAATGTCGAACCACAACGCGTGGATGTGCAGATCGTGCCTCTCCAGGCGTTTCTTCAGGAACCCGTACGACGCGATGTTCTGGAGCTGCTGCAACGTGTTGATCTGCAACAAGACAAGTTTCCTCGAGTGTCAACGAGACAGACGACCGGCGCCGCGGCGGCGTGGCGTCTCGCTCGACCGTGTACTGACTTGCGACAGTTTGTCCTCGATGGCAAACTTGTCCTCCGGATCGATGTAAGCGACGAATTTTCGCAGCGGCGTCTCGGCCTGGAAGAGGATCGGCTCGCGGAAACCGGCTACCTCGAGATGCTGAAACTTCGCCAGGCTGCTGCTGGCGTGCGCGCACAGCCACGCTCTCAGCGGCGACATTCTCCTGTTGGTCTGAAATTCGGACGGCGTTATCGCTCGCGAAGGCGAGACGCGAGAAAAGAAAAAGAAAGAGAGTTTATCGCGGACGAATCGGGAAACGCACTTGCGACGCGAACTCCTCGTCCCGTAGAGCGTAGAGCAGATTCATCGCCTTGCAATCGCTGTGGCCGCAAACTATAACGTGCCTTATGTCGTTCACCACGCATCCCAGCTCCAACGCCGCCGATTCGCACATGGTAAATTCGTCCACGAAGTGCTGCGAATGCGGCACGACATTACCGGGGTTTCGGACTGAAAAGGTAAACTCTGTTAGGCCGTCCGATACACGTTGCTCCTTCTTCGGCTCTTTCGTTCCTTCTATGAGTGATGGATGAATTGAGAAATTCGGAAACCCCACATCCAGTAAAAAAAATATCCCGAAAAGCACAAAAATCCTTGCAAAAATCGTTATGCTAAGAACAGTATCTTTAGAATCATTTTATTACAAATATATATGTATAAAGGAGATACAAAATATAATATGTTTAAAAATATATACATATAACAAACGAAAAATTAAATTTAGAAAAGAAGATACTAATTTGAATAAATTGGTTCTCGTGGTTCTCCTGATTGAAATAAAATTTTGATAAATAAGAATAATTATGTACACAATTGAGATTATTGCATCGAATGAATGTTGTACTCGTTCTCTTGTTATAGAGGATCTGATGTTGTAAGGAGCGTACTTATTAGAAAAAGGAAAAAAATACACTGCGGTGGGATCAGAAAAATTAAAGAAGCAACAAAGGGGGTTACGCGATAATGCAACTATAATAGATCGTACCGACAAACATGTCTCCAACGTTCGTTTCCGTAAATCTAGTTGGGATCATCCGGGAGTCCATGCAGGTAAAGAACACTGCCTTTGGCTGTGATAGGAGTAACAGACATCAAATTACAAGCTGTGCTAACAATACTATATAATATACGGCATAGGGCGAAAGTCTTTAGATACATTTTTTTTATGTATAATACTATATGTATATATCCGACTAGTCCCATTTTAAGTGCCCACTTAAATTTTAGATAATTTATGAATTTATTTATAAAGATATTTAGAGAATTTATAAGATTTAATCTATTAGATGAAAATATTAGATTTATTAAGATGTTCAAAGTATATGAAATACAAAGACATCTCTTCTTCAAATTTTTAGAATTTTTTCTTTATATTGTCAAGAGGAGGGAATCTAAAACAGTAGGGAATCTAGAAGACGTTTAAAAAATATCTAAGACGTCTTTTTTAGACATGCGTGCTGTTTGGGGAGGTGTATATGATATAAATTGAATGTTATACATACATATATGGGGGAAGAAGGGGCTATTTGAGTCAATTAAAGAATTATACATAAATTAAATATAAAGATACTATAAAATAAAAGAAACAAATTATAAATATTTATAATGAATAACGAAATCATTGCAAAATTATATTGTAGTAACATTTTAGGTCTAAATAAGTACCTAATTATTTCTTCAATCATTTATGTGATGTTAATAATATACTTTTAATCATGCACCAGAAAAATAAAATTAAAAATTTGGATAAAAAATTTTCAAGACAAGAAACAGCTTGTCAATTTTCAGGGTATAGGAAGTAGCTTTTTTAGTCAGGGGACTTTCTGGCTTTTTGTCTTGAAAATTCTTTATCCGATTTTTTTCTTTAACTGACTTAAATTATAGCCTCTCTTAACTATATTTCACAGTCGCAGTTTTAGTGCACTTTTAGTAATATCGGCAAATATTCTTTGACATCCTAATCAAACGAGCATACTCTACTGATAAAAACAAAACCTACTATAATTAATATTCAAAATATATTCCATAGTCAGTAAGATAGATGTTCTGCCTGATATCTAAATTACAGTATTATCAATAAAGCTACCAATATTTCCCTGACATAACAGCATAAGGTAAATACCCTGTCTGTCGATATCTAATCTACGTAAGGTACTCTACCAGTAAAAGCAGAACATGAATTTTTCCCTGGCGAAACACCGTCAAATAAAGCAAGTGCGGCAAGTGCCATGCCATCATTAGATACGCGTACTTTAATCAACTATTGGTCAATCGATGGTTCGAGGTCATAACACGGGCCACTGCATTTAAAACGAATGATATTATTATTATTATTATTAACCAAGTCGTATTAATTGTATTAAATAAACGGAGTTGCAAGTTTGTTTTTGACAGCCCGCTGTCACCTGATGTATAGGGGTGGTATCAACAAAACGCACGTGGACTCGGCGTGGCAGCGCGAGAGATACCTGTCTGTATCTATATATCGAAAGAATCATCACGCGAGATTTTTTTCTTTTAACGTAGTATGGAACGTACCTCGGGATGGTCTTTGACTTGTTGAAATTGCTTCACCATTCCTTCCCGATGGCACTTCCTGTACTTCATGATCCCCTTGAGTATTCTGTCCATCGCGACATTCGAGCGATAACTGTGGAATAAATCGCAAGAAACTCGTTTTCCGAACGTGAGGACAGCACACTATTCCGCCATTTGGTAACTGACGGCGGGAAATTTAATTTCCCTCTGATCTATGATAGGAACAAACGCCGAATCTTTTTTTCTTTAATTCAAACTTCTTCGACTTCATAAAATACACTAAAAACTAAAAAAAAAGTTTGAATGAGTATGTACAACCTATATTTAAAAAAATTTAAAACCAGGTGGTTTCCAATATAAATCCATTTTACTTTTAGAATCTATTTCATCGAGACTATTTCTATCGATTCTAATAACTTTAAATAACCATATTATTCGACGTAGAAGTATAAGTCTATAACAAGCCTATTCGTGGTTATAATTTATTTGCACATTTAAAAAATACATCATAGTTTCGTTACATCTCGTATGTAAACCTTGCGTTTAAGGATGTAAACATACAAATACACCGTATAATCCTTCTCTACGAAATTGACGTTAACTATTTATCGACTTTACAACCATAGCACGATGCAACATAGACTGCACATCCACTCGACAGCTCCTTTTATATTTAAGAACAATCCTCAGTAGTAAAAGCTATCAAGTGAACACATAATTAAGAGCGGTTATACGTATCTGTTATCTTCATCAAATAAGCTTCTCTACCGTCGTGAATCATTTTCGAGAACAGAAGCTCTCAAGTGGACGTTCAGTCATCCATCGTGACGCATGCAGATACAGAAGAAAGACATATGTTTACGATAATTTATCTAACATTCGTTGGATATTATTGCAACATGATTCGAATCGCGAATGATCCTTTAATCGAAAATGTAAAAAAAAAACCCGATTCCAAATGAAGCGAGAATATCGCGCATAAACGGGAACTGTTCTACGTCGATAAATCGCAGATGCATTATGACCATATTACATCCGCAAGTAACATGTGGAATGAATTTATATTGATACAGTCCTAATAAACGGCCTGAAATACAGCGATAACCGTCAGCCTCTTTCGGACACGTCGATTATATACTTGTTTTGTCATAAAAACGCTCACGTTGAAAGCCACGGATTGTATATACTTTGTGACTCTCGATCTCGTCGGCAATCGTATCCTTTCCCGCGATTGCGCTTTATTAACGATACGATTCCAGAAAATTCAGCAATTGTTAACAGAATGGACCCGGGTGACGAGGCGCCTGGGTCGCGCCGACTTCTATCTGCTCAACGCCGAGCTCTGGCTGGCACGCTCCAACTTTTCGAAGTGCTTCCGCGCGTTGCGTATATTGATCAATGTCGCCGCGGATGCTGAAAGAAGACCGCCACGTTTCAACATTTTCATTGGCATTTTCAACGCCAGGTTTCACGCAACGTGGAAATTTCAGATACTCACGTATAGTTGGATCGGACATGATGACCATCACGTATGTATTTGAGGTAAATATATCAATGAAGGCCGCGAAATTGGTGTTTCTAACTTCCATACTTTGAAACTGCGCCGCCAACTTGCTGCAAAGTCAAGACAAAATGTCTCATCTCGTTCTTGTTAAGCCTGTATCAGACTATGGATTGGGATTGAGAGATTGGATTAAAATTTAATCAATCGGAATAAAGAAAACTAACCTCAAGTTTAGTGAACTTTGCTCTAACTGGTCAAATTTCAATCCATAGTCTAATACAGACCTTAGACCTGTTACTTTTCCGCGTGACTCGTACTTACCTGCAACTCAATTTGAATTGCTTTATTATGTTGGAAACCTTCTCGAAGCGATGAACGTCTCTGTGAAACTGTCGCTGGCAATGACTTATTACTAGGAAGGTCGCTCTTTCAAACAGAAGAACTTCGTCCGCGTCGATAATATTAGCAAACTGATTCAAGCTTTGTTCAAGTTCCTTCACATTGGGGATCAGCATATATACAATGGACGACCATGCTCTGCAATAACGATTTAATGAAAGTTTAATAGCACTTGTCCGCTTTAATTGCACTTTTATTCGATACATACCTGTACAACGTTTCGTCCCATATACTCGTTCTGAAGCAGGTGCACTCTAAAGGCAAGCTCAGTCTTTTCAGATCTTCCTCTCTTTCCCGGAAAATGTAGTCGCGCTGGTCCTCCTGCACGAGATCCATTTTGTGAACCAGGCAAAATATCTTCGCCTCCGGACTATTCTGCAGTATCGCCTCTAAGCAGCTCTGATAATAATGCATATCTTTGTCCAATTCCCTCGACTCAACGTCAAAGACATATATTAACACCTCCACATTTCTGAATATGTTGTCGCGTTGCGACGCGAAATAATTCTCCATGAATGCCTCTTGCCCTCCGCAATCCCACAAGTTCAGGACCAGATTGCCGAGAAAACGAACGTGGGAGTGTTCTACGTCAACTGTAATAAATTGCGTTGCATTAGTCTCTCTTTCGGCGACTATTTATCGTAATATACGTAGCTTACTTGTCGCTCCTAGACGATGGGTATCGCGAGCGATGTAGTTGGCGAAGATGATGCTTCGCATACTTGTCTTTCCGGACCCACTCTTGCCCATTAACAGCACCTAAATTGGAGCACGTTATTCATAAAATTGCCTCGCAGGACAAAGAAGTGTTATCCATACGAAATAAAACTTATGCGAGAAGAAAGAATGCAATTCCATGCGTTTTAGTAATATAAAGAGAAAATGTTTACCTTCTTCTTCATCTTGAATGAGTACCGTTGGTTTCAATGGTTTCAATAAAGCCTTCTGGAAAAAGAGTTTCACAATACACGCTGGCTGGCCTCGTCAACTGTCGTCAACTGCCGTGTTTGGCTTATCAACTGCTCTCCGCCACTCCGCCCTAGAGCAAGGATCGCACGCAGTAATACACTCAACCTATACGGCCTACGGCTGCTTATCGATGCGCCATGCTCTTAATGCGCTGGTAACACATCCACATGCTAGCAACACACATCACACACATCAAAGCGACAACCACGTCCGTGTGCTTGTGCTGTCGAGCGTCCGAATGTTTCCGAGTCTAACCGAAGTACAGCGTACAGCCACCTATACATACAGGGTGTCGCGAAAGAAGTGTGCGTGTCTCGAATCTCGATCGATCTGTATGAATGAATCTTCCAAGTTGAGAAAGGTGATTAAATTTGCTTGTTTATTTAATAAACTTAATTAACGGTGTCCAACGAGTTGCGACGTAAAGAATTCCGACAATTATAGGAACGTAATGCGAAATGTATCACGCAACATATCCTGAAGACTTTGAATTTCATATCCGCGTTCACGGGACCTGCGATGAATCGGGAGAGATGTTTTTTTCGACGATCGAAAAGGGAGAAGGAACGTTATATATTACACGAATAAACGATTTATACTTTGGATATAAATGTTATAAACAAGCGTCTGGTACTCGAAGAGTCTAAACGTCGCCGCTTCTTGAGTCTGCACGCGAACAGTTTGACATGAGCAGGAAATGCATGATATCAAAATAAAACACTTTATCAGAAAAATTTGCAAGACGACAAACGATAAATGATATGATATACGATAATGCAATGTACATACAAAATATATTTAAATCCTTATGGCACTAAACTATATAGCATAAAAAAATATAATTTCTCTTATTCTCCTTTCAACATAAGGGGCTGCGCACAGTGAAAGGAATAGAGAACAAGGAACAGGGAATAGAGAGAACAGTTCAATATTAATATATAAAATTCATTAATATATATGTAATTTATTAACACAGAACAGACGAACAGAGGAATAGCGCTAAGGAACAGTGATGAGATTTTTTTCTATTTCTGTATGCCATATGCACAATGAATATGTGTTAATATTAAAACTGCTCCCTATTCTCCGTTTCCTGTTCTCTATTCCTTTCATTGTGCGCAGCCCCTAAAAGTATCTTCAGAACGCGTTTATCTAAAAGAACGCGTCAATTTCGGACGCCATATTTCGATACCTAGGCTGGATACCGCGAGAGTGTCATTCATGTAGTCCATCTGCACATAGAAGCCACGAACAATTACATATAATATCTAATAAAATTCACGATATTGCAAGACTAGTAAGAATGTTGTTAATTTTAACGATTTTACTTACATTTGGAAGATAAAACGTGATTTCAAAGTTTAAATGTATGTAAAAATTAAATTGTTAAACTATATTTTTCATTTTATGCATATATGTTTAACGAATGTTTTCTTCAAAGTCAATGATACGATATTTTTGGCAAATTTAACGTTTACGCGCGATACTCACGCTTAAGATATCTTCGAATTTCGAACGTAAAGTAGCGATGGGCCTTGGCGGATCCGTAAGGCTCGACATTCTGACGGTGCCGTCTATGGAACTCGTTATCAGGCATCCGCGCATCAGACGCACCCCCGTTATCTCGTCCGTATGCTCGGTGGAATAAGATTTCACTAGCTCGAAATCGTTCTTTGGATCTAGCATGTGCAACTTCGCCTTGGTGTCCCCGACGCAAACCCAATTATCTCGTCGCATACTCATGCACGTAGGGACCGTGTAACGACCTGGAATCTAAAAAGCACACCTTAGACATCGTAATCGGGTCTCGTTTCTCTCCATGTTAAAAGTACGGGATGAAATTACTGTGATAGACTTCATGATCCGACCGGCTCTCTGATCCCAAACGGATACCGTCCCGTCCCAGCTAGCGGACAGGATGTATTCCGTGTTCATGGCTAGCGCAGTCATCGTAGTATTGTGGGGTCGGTACTGGTTGATCGGCTTATTACTCGATCTCGAATCGAACACGTATATTCCGTACTCTGAGCCGATCGCAAAGAGGGCCCGCTCCGGACACGATGACACACACGTTTGACAATTTCGCATTTTTCTGTAATATATGTATTTAACGTTAATGAAAACTGATATGCACGAAATGGTATTATGCAAGGTATATGGTTTAACGAGTAAATTTTAGAATCACATTTCTGAATTATCTGTCTGGACAAGCAAGACACAGATATCTGCATTTGAATAATTTAAAGGAAAACGATTATTTCTTTCACAAACAAGAATTATCTTTCTCGCTCGGTCTTCTTATCGCGAAGCTGCCGACAGGAACAGTTTTGCTACCGCATACATGTCGTAGGTTCTCAGATGGACGAGATCGGTACCGGTGAGCATCCACGACTTCACACTGTGACCGAAATCGCAACTGTAGATCGTGTTGTCTATCGCCGTCAGTTCACAGATCTGTCCGATATACCTGAAATCGATGTGGATTGCATAAGAGATTCTCTCGCGGGTGGGAAGTTTCCAGTAAAACAAAGTAGTCCCTGTTGCGCCAACACAGGCGGTTGCATCCTGAAAACGAGAATCATCATTATAACGTTTTTCACTAGGAGAGATGGCCAAAGACACTTGGCATAATATATACTACCTACATGCATCAGTAACACAGAACGGATGGAATTTGGGTTTATATTTCTATTTCTCAATTTCACCATAGAATCCTGCTGTTTCCATAGCGCTATTTGTTTCTCGATCGCAAAGCATGACGACATCCAAAACAGTTTGTCGGGTTTCGCTGTAATGACACGTGACTTCTTATATCTAAGAAATATGACGAAAGCTGCTTATTCGTACTGTAATATTGAGTACAAAAAGAATGCATATACATACATTTATTTAAGCACAAATAAAATACAAGCACATTCTTGAGATACAGATCTATTCACGTTTTTACTTTATGCATATCAAAAGTTATTGCAATAAATAGAGCTGCTCAAACTTGCTCCAGGCGATTTTTTATAAATAAAAAATAAATCAAATTATGTAGAACACGCTTATTTTTTTCAAGGAATAAAATAGTACGAAATCAAATTAACGCGATGTAAGCAACGACCTGGATATGCAAGTTCGAGCAGCGCTGGCGTAAAATGACTTACAGAGTGTTTTATTTATTCATAAAAATATTCAATCGTGCAAAGCGTAAGGTGCTATAAATTTGAGCTAACCGGGACGCAAAAGCGTGTGGGTAGCATTTGGCCATATGTGGTTAATTCGCGCTTTCCACATATGCAGTAAGGCATCATCCTTTAAAATCAGGTAGAACTGTTTGCACACTAAGCTCAAACGGTGTACTAGTGTCGACGCATCTAGGAAAGAACATATATGCAGAAATATCTGAAATGCAGCAGAATGAAAAAATTTAACGCACAATCAAACAAACGTTCCGGAAGAGATGGAGACAGAACGAAAGAGAGAGTTGACCATCGCTGGTTCGATACACTTTACTTAATTCATTGAAAAGCGACTACTTGACACTTATTACGGAACTTTTCGGAATAAGTTCCGGTCGGAATTGTACAGTTATTTTATAGATTTCTATTGTCTTTTCTAGAAAAAACGGAATAATTCTGATCGGAATCCATTCTGAAACGTTCCATAACGCGTGCCCTGACGGACGAAATAACAGCGACGATTAAGAAAAGGAATTTCGTGCACGTGTACGCGAAATACGAGAAAATCGACGTTTTCTTATCTTATACAAACCTCCACCGGGAGTTGCAGCAGTGACAATTGTGCATATTCCTCGCCGTCATGGGCGCAGTTTGCATTCTCGTCATTCATTCTTTCTCGCACCGTGTGAATCTCAGTACTTTCATTCGATCTGTTCGAAACTGACCCGGTGGCTCAACGAAGGCGATTGAAAATGGTACATCCGGTGCATCATGCATCCACGTGCGTCTGCACATGACCGGCGCCACCTATACAGGGTGTCGCGAAAATAATGTACGTCTCTCGGTCGATCTATATTCGACTCTTCCATGTTGAGAAAGGTGATTAAATTTGTTTGTTTATTTATTGAGTTTAATTAACGGTGTCCATCGAGTTGTGACGTAAAGAATTCCAACAATGGGAACGTAATGCGAAACGTCGCGCAACATCCCGGAGGCTTTGAATTTCATATCCGCGTTCACGGGTCCTGCGACGATTCGGGAGAGATGTTTTTTTTGACGATCGAAAAGGTGTAAGGAACGTTATTTACACGAATAAACGATTTATACTTTAGATATAAATGTTGTAAACAAACTCGTCTGGTACTCGAAGACTTTAAACGTCGTCGCTTCTTGAGTCTGCACGCGAACAGTTTGACATGAGCAGGAAATGGATGATATCAAAATAAAACACCTTATCAGAAAAATTTGCAAGACGACAAACGATAAATGATATGATATACGATAATGCAATGTACATACAAAATATATTTAAATCCTTATGGCACTAAACTATATAGCATAAAAAAATATATTTTCTCTTATTCTCCTTTCAACATAAGGGGCTGCGCACAATGAAAGGAATAGAGAACAAGGAACAGGGAATAGAGAGAACAGTTCAATATTAATATATAAAATTCATTAATATATATATGTAATTTATTAACACAGAACAGACGAACAGAGGAATAGCGCTAAGGAACAGTGATGAAAATTTTTTCTATTTCTGTATGCCATATGCACAATGAATATGTGTTAATAATAAATCTGCTCCCTATTCTCCTGTTCTCTATTCCTTTCATTGTGCGCAGCCCCTAAAAGTATCTCATCATGAATACGCAATAATTATAAACTGATAAGACGCGCTAGAATATCTTATAATAAAAACTAAGAACATACAAAGCAATTGCATACAAAACTATAAGAACATTCAAAATTACATATATCAAAGCAATATACCTATAGATGATCCGAATGGCTACAGAGAACACGTATAGAAATTGTCCATTCATTGATATTTCGTTGAACACGTCAATTTCGGACGCCATATTTCGATACCTAGGTTGGATACCGCGAGAGTGTCATTCATGTAGTCCATCTGCACATAGAAGCCACGAACAATTACATATAATATCTAATAAAATTCACGATATTGCAAGACTAGTAAGAATGTTGTTAATTTTAACGATTTTACTTACATTTGGAAGATAAAACGTGATTTCAAAGTTTAAATGTGAGTAAAAATTAAATTGTTAAACTATATTTTTCATTTTATGCATAGATGTTTAACGAATGTTTTCTTCAAAGTCAATGATACGATATTTTTGGCAAATTTAACGTTTACGCGCGATACTCACGCTTAAGATACTTCCGAACTTCGAACGTAAAGTAGCGATGGGCCTTGGCGGATCCGTAAGGCTCGAAATTCTGACGGTGCCGTCTAGGGAACTCGTTATCAGGCATCCGTGCATCAGACGCACCCCCGTTATCACGTCCGTATGCTCGGTGGAATAAGATTTCACTAGCTCGAAATCGTTCTTTGGATCTAGCATGTGCAACTTCGCCTTGGTGTCCCCGACGCAAACCCAATTATCCCGTCGCATACTCACGCACGTGGGATACGCTCTTTCACCTGGAATCTAAGAAGCACAGCTTAGACATCGTAATCGGGTCTCGTTTCTCTCCATGTTAAAAAGTACGGGATGAAATTACTGTGATAGACTTCATGATCCGACCGGCTCTCTGATCCCAAACGGCCACCGTCCCGTTTAAGCTAGCAGACAAGATGTATTCCGTGTTCATGGCTAGCGCAGTCATTTCAACATTGTGGGGTCGGTACCGGTTGATCGGCTTATTACTCGATCTCGAATCGAACACGTATATTCCGAACAATGACCCGGTCGCAAAGAGGGCCCGCTCCGGACACGATGACACACACGTCCGACTATGTAGCATTTTTCTGTAATATATGTATTTAACGTTAATGAAAACTGATACGCACGAAATGGTATTATGCAAGGTATACGGTTTAACGAGTAAATTTTAGAATCACATTTCTGAATTATCTGTCTGGACAAGCAAGACACAGATATCTGCATTTGAATAATTTAAAGGAAAACGATTATTTCTCTCACAAACAGGAATTATCTTTCTCGCTCGGTCTTCTTATCGCGAAGCTGCCGAAAGGAACAGTTTTGCTACCGCATACATGTCGTAGGTTCTCTGATGGACGATACCGGTGTTGGTGAGCATCCACGACTTCACACTGTCATCGGAGCAACTGTAGATCGTGTTGTCTATCGCCGTCAGATCACAGATATTGTCGTAATGCCCGGAATCGATGCCTCTGATGTCCCGGATTTCATCAGAGCATTCCTCGCGGGAGGGCAGTTTCGAGTAAAACAAAGTTTTCCCTGTTGCGCCAACACAGGCGGTTGCATCCTGAAAACGAGAATCATCATTATAACGTTTTTCACTAGGAGAGATGGCCAAAGACACTTGGCATAATATATACTACCTACATGCATCAGTAACACAGGACGGATGTACTGTGGGTTTATATTTCTCAATTTCACCATAGAATCCTGCTGTTTCCATAGCGCTATTTGTTTCTCGATCGCAACGCATGACGACATCCAAAACAGTTTGTCGGGTTTCGCTGTAATGACACGTGACTTCTTATATCTAAGAAATATGACGAAAGCTGCTTATTCGTACTATAATATTGAGTACAAAAAGAATGCATATACATACATTTATTTAAGCACAAATAAAATACAAGCACATTCTTGATACAGATCTATTCACGTTTGTATTTTATGCATATAAAGTTATTACAATAAATGGAGATGCCCCATGCGATTTATTATAAATAAGAAATGTATAATATTTTGTAGAACACGCTTATTCTTCTCAAGGAATAAAATAGTACAAAATAAAGTTAATAACGCGATGTAAGCAACGACCTGGATATGCAAGTTCGAGCAGCGCTGGCGTAAAATGACTTACAGAGTGTTTTATTTATTCATAAAAATATTTAATCGTGCAAGGCTTAAGGTGCTATAAATTTGAGCTAACCGGAACGCAAAAGCGAGTGGGTAGCATTCGGCCATATGTGGTCAATTCGCGCTTTCCACAGTGAGTCTGCATCCTTTAAAATCAGGGAGAATCGTGTGCACACCAAGCGCAAACCGTGTACTAGCGTCGACGTATCGAGGAAGGAACATATATGCAGGAACATCTGAAATGCAGTCCAACAAAATAATTAAACGCACAACCAAACAAATGTTCCAAAAGAGACGGAGACAGAACGAAATAAAGAGAGATTTAACTGTCGCTGAGTATGCAATGTGAGCATACTTTACTACGTCGACAAGTGACTACTGCGCACTTACTGCGGAACTATTTCGGAATGGTTTAGTTCTGTTCTAGATTTTTATTGTGTTTATTATAGAGAAAATGGAATAATTTTCCGGAAGAGATGGAGGATGGAGGATGGAGACAGAACGAAAGAGGTATATTTGACCGTTGCTGATGGAGCATACTTTATACTCCATCGACAAGCGACTACATACTGCAGAACTATTTCGAAATGGATTCCGATCGGAATTGCTCAGTTCTTTTCTAGATTTCTATTGTGTTTATTAAAGAAAATGGAATAATTCTGATCGGAATCCATTCTGAAGAGTTTCATAATGTGCGCCCTGACGGATGAAATAATAGCGACGATTAAGAAAAAGAATTTCGTGCACGTGTACGCGAAATACGAGAAAATCAACGTTTTCTTTTCTTATACAAACCTCCACCGGGAGTTGCACCAGTGACAATTGCGCATATTCCTCGCCGTCGTAAGCGCAGCGTGCATTCTCGTCATTCATTCTTTCTCGCACCGTGCAAATCTGAATATTTTTACTCGATCTGCTTGAACTGATCGCTGGTTCAACGAAAGTGAGGGTGGTGTATAGTGTGTATACTGTATACACCGGCAGAGAAAAACCTCTATGACCGTGAGTAAGGAGCTGCGCACAATGAAAGGAATAGAAAATCCCTGTCCCTTATTCCTTTCATTGTTATGTGCGCAAAGATACACCTCTCTCTTATATTCTTATACATTATGCGCAGCCCCTAAGTTTCCATCGAGGGTTCGAACCAGGTCAAAGTTGAGTTGGGCTGAGCGCTGTTGCGGTGGAAACACCAAACCTGAGAGAGGCCATCCCGGCCTTTTTTAATGGTGTTATACGTATATGTATAACACCACTACATTCGCAGAATTATGTTTTATCGACAGTATCGGAAAATGAACGTGCCTATGTAGTACCAATTTTAAAAATGGATGTATTGGCGATAGTGTACAGGGGGTTTTGATGACGAAAAAAACTAGGATGACTTCTCTCAAATTTCTCTCTCTGACGAAACTCAGAGTTTGGGTATCTCTATGAAGCTAGCCGACAGAAATTACTAAATTTGATTATTTTTAACCTTCCTAAGTGTATTTCGTTTGTGATTGATTGTGAGTCTATCTATTTCTAATTTTATTATATTTCTCAGTCTTTTCTAATACCCCTATTTCATATATAATTTTTTAAGATTTAGTTGATTAGACCCAGCTTTATACGCGATCAAAGATCCATAATTTTGATCGCATATAAAGCTAAGTCTAATCAACCGAATTTAAAAGAATTATATATGAAATAGGGGTAGAAAAGACTGAAAAATATAATGAAATTAGAAATAGATAGATATCTCCAAATTTGCGGAAGTTAATATGTTCAGAGTGTTCTAAAATGTCGAAATATTGCATTAAAATCGCATGTCCGTACGTATATATGTGTATGTGCGGATTTGATGTAGCGTCAAGTGGACCACAGCCTTTGTCGTCCAACGCCGCCCGTCGGCATTCACAGCTATACCTTTTTCTCGTTGGCTAGCATTATAGAACGGCATTTTATAATTATTTATCGTCTAATCACATTCGAGAGAGCATGCCTCGCATTAAAGGATACATAATAATATTAAAATAAACGTATTTCTCAAGATTTATTTAGTGTCGCGTGTGATATTTCGGAGCTCCGACTTTGTCGTCCAACGCCGCCCGTCGGCATTCGCAGCTACCTCTCTCTCGTTGGCTAGCATTATGAAATAGCATTTTATAATTATTTATCGTCTAATCACATTCGAGAGAGCATGCCTCGCATTAAAGAATACATAACAATATTAAAATAAACGTATTTCTCGAGATTTATTTGCAGCCAACGCCGCCTGTATTATTCGCAGCTATACCTTTTTCTTGTTATCTAACATTATGCAGCAACATTTTTAAACTCTTTAGCGTCTAATTACATGTGGGAGAGCAAGTCTGGCATTAAAGCATACAAAACAATGTTAAAATATATATATTTCTCGAGATATGTTTCAGTGTCGTAGCATTTCGGATCGTCTACTTTCTCGCCGAGCGCAAGCGACGGCATTCGTAGTTTCCTTTTTTTCGTTGGCTAGCATTATGCAGAAGCATTTTATAACTCTTTATCGTTTATTCTTGTTCGAGAGAGCATGCCTCACGTTAAAGGACACATAACGATGATAAGATGAACATATTTCTTGAGATTAGTCGTGTCGTTCGTCGCATTTCGGACCGTCAACCTAATTCCCGCCGAGCGCGAGCGACGGCATTCGTAGCTTCCTTTTTTTCGTTGGCTAGCATTATGCAGAGGCATTTTATAACTCTTTATCGTTTATTCTTGTTCGAGAGAGCATGCCTCACGTTAAAGAACACATAACGATGATAAGATAAACGTATTTTTTGAGATTAGGCGTGTCGTTCGTCCAGTTATAGCCGGCGTTATAGGTGCGAAGTTATGGATCTTTGATCGCGTATAAAGCTGGGTCTAATCAACCAAATCTTAAAAAATTATATATGAAATAGGGGTAAAAAAGACTGAGAAATATAATAAAATTAGAAATAGATCGATATCTTCAAATTTGCGGAAGTCAGAGCAAACACGGACATCAAATCTGCATGATACATAATTGCGAGTAATACACGTGAGAAATACCAATAAGGCAAAGTACAAAATCTTTTTTAATTCATTTTTCTATTATTTACGGTTGCCGAGATATAAACGTTTTACGAAAGTCAAAAATCATTTTACGCCCGATCGTTACGGCACGCGCGCCCTTTATCATGTTAAATAAACGGAAGGACGTACGTGTTAGTAACAAAATCGAGATATTCCAATAGCGCAGAGTATAAACTAAACAGTCCTTTTTGAATCATCTCTATATCTTGGGTGGTTGCCCAGATATTTGCGATAAACGATAGGGAAGACTTTTTTTTTCGCGCCAAGCCAGCGACACATGGCCTTGACCTACTTTCGACGAACAGCTGTACATTATTGATTTTTACTTTCTAAATTGGCCTTGACCTAGATCACCGAGTCCGGGAATGCCGGCCGGCGCGCGGCGGGTGTGTGTGTATATATATATGCACGGCACGTCTATCCGTAAAATTCATAAATATTTCGATGTTTTTGCTAACTGATTTATAAGGTTTATTTTAAGTAGCGAGAGGCCTGCTTCCAGGCCAGCGTCGTTTACGCTATCACAGCTTCCTCCCTAATGTGAGATGTATTATTAATGATGTTGCAATCACATTAGCGCTAATTATAATATTTTATGTCGTTTTTGAATAATGTTTATATGTGATGTGGTGGTTGCAGAGATACATATAAGAATGTATTAATCGTTGGCTAGCATTATGCAACAATATTCTGAGACTTTTTACCGTTTAATGTTGTTCGAGAGATCATGCACTATGTTAAAGGGCACATAACAATGTTAACGTAACGTCATTTTTTAAGAATTCTCTAAAATTCGTATGCTGATTTAGGAAACGTTTTTATTGTGGTTCTTTATTATTCAATAACGTTTTAAAACATTTTATTTTAAAATCTTTGAATCGCATATTGTTTATTGGCATAAAGGCATAAACAATGTACTATTAATATTTTTAATATACCTTAACCAAAAAAGATCCGACGGCAACGGTAATCACCGATAGGATATTAATTATTACATACTCGTATATTAAATCAACATGACAGCACGTGTTCGTATCGATCAAATAGATTTTGCAATATACGAAGATTCTCCTGATTATAAAATAGTACCTGTAATATTTAATTGGTTTATTAATTAATGAAACAAACGATCCCCTGAAACCACGAGGTATACTTCGTTGGATAAAACATTCATTACAGTTGATTTTAATTTGTTATCATCTTATTGTTAATCTTGCAATATACACATATATGCGTACGCGTGAATTATAGTATTGCAAGATTAACAATAAGATGATAACAAATTAAAATCAACTGTAATGAATGTTTTATCCAACGAAGTATACCTCGTGGTTTCAGGGGATCGTTTGTTTCATTAATTAATAAACAAATTAAATTGCCAACAAATTAAAGGTACTATTTTATAATCAGGAGAATCTTCGTATATTGCAAAATCTATTTGATCGATACGAACACGTGCTGTCATGTTGATTTAATATACGTAATAAAATTAATATCCTATCGGTGATTACCGTTGCCGTCGGATCTTTTTTGGTTAAGGTATATTAAAAATATTAATAGTACATTGTTTATGCCTTTATGCCAATAAACAATATGCGATTCAAAGATTTTAAAATAAAATGTTTTAAAACGTTATTGAATAATAAAAAACCACAATAAAAACGTTTCCTAAATCAGCATACGAATTTTAGAGAATTCTTAAAAAATGACGTTACGTTAACATTGTTATGTGCCCTTTAACATAGTGCATGATCTCTCGAACAACATTAAACGGTAAAAAGTCTCAGAATATTGTTGCATAATGCTAGCCAACGATTAATACATTCTTATATGTATCTCTGCAACCACCACATCAGATATAAACATTATTCAAAAACGACATAAAATATTGTAATTAGCGCTAATGTGATTGCAACATCATTAATAATACATCTCACATTAGGGAGGAAGCTGTGACAGTGTAAACGAGGCTGCTTGAAAACAGGCCTCTCGCTACTTAAAATAAACCTTATAAATCAGTTAGCAAAAACATCGAAATATTTATGAATTTTACGGATAGACGTGCCGTGCATATATATATACACACACACACACGCCGCGCGCCGGCCGGCATTCCCGGAATCGGTGATCTAGGTCAAGGCCAATTTAGAAAGTAAAAATCAATAATGTACAGCTGTTCGTCGAAAGTAGGTCAAGGCCATGTGTCGCTGGCTTGGCGCGAGAAAAAAAAGTCTTCCCTATCGTTTATCGCAAATATCTGGGCAACCACCCAAGATATAGAGATGATTAAAAAAAAACTGTTTAGTTTATACTCTGCGCTATTGGAATATCTCGATTTTATTACTAACACGTACGTCCTTCCGTTTATTTAACATGATAAAGGGCGCGCGTGCCGTAACGATCGGGCGTAAAATGATTTTTGACTTTCGTAAAACGCTTATATCTCGGCAACCGTAAATGATAGAAAGATGAATTAAAAAAGATTTTGTACTTTGCCCTATTGGTATTTCTCACGTGTATTACTCGCAATTATGTATCATGCAGATTTGATGTCCGTGTTTGCTCTGACTTCCGCAAATTTGAAGATATCGATCTATTTCTAATTTTATTATATTTCTCAGTCTTTTCTACCCCTATTTCATATATAATTCTTTTAAATTCGGTTGATTAGACTTAGCTTTATATGCGATCAAAATTATGGATCCAATGCATAATGTGCATATATAGGGAGGGTAATATTTTTTACACATGGGAACGCGTAATCGGAGACGGGAAAGTGACGTCTCCAGCTTAATCTCAATTAATCGCGAACTTGAAATTTTTTAAACTCCCTTTAAAAATCTTTACTTCTTTAATTTCGGGTATCGCGGTTGCGACTAATTAATATTGATAAAATATACTAATAATAATAAAACTAAATAAACTAATAAATTCGGGTAAGCAGAAATAACGCGTTAGGTAAATAAAAATATGGTAGGAATATGAAATATTAGGTAGCTATATGAAGATATAGAAATATGGATAGGCGGGGAATATATACATATTATACATAGAGATATTATACTTTGGGTAGGTAGGAACACGAAGGGATTGTAACTCGTACTGTTAATTATATGGAGGGGTAAAAGCCATAGTGGTATAAGTCAAATTTTTTAAAATATTGACTCGTGTGCATAGATGCAATCTATACAATATATAAATTGCATCTATGCATACAAGACAATATTTTAAAAAATTTGACTTACACCACTATGGCTTTTACCCCTCCATATGTAACATTATTTATAAGAAATTATGTAATAAGGAATTATAAGGAAACGTGTAATAAATTTGAAATTGTATGATACTAATGCCGGATATATTATACGAAATCAACAGAAGACGATTAAGATCATAACGGTGTTTATTCTTTATCTATAGAATTTCACATTTTAAAAATTATCGTTAATTATTATAAATTTCACATAAATGTGAAGGTTTGAATCAACGCTCAAATAATAGCTTCTTGCTTGCAAAATTTGACATTTATCTGAAAATTAAAATTATAAAATTACGATTATATTTTTCAAAATTATGAGATACAAAATTCGTAATAATTTTGAAGAATGTAATCTTAATTTTGTAATTTTAATTATCGTAATTCGTTATTAATTGGAATACGCAAGATGGAAGCGCGGCCGCCGCGGCCAGAATATCCCCTCCAGCTGGCTAGTTCGGACACGAACCATTAGCACGGACGCAAACCATGTGCGGTTACCGAGCGATACGACGTAGTTGAGTTGCACTTTCTCAGGCGGCGCGTCGGAAAATGCAACACAGCAACACACGAAAAAGACCGGGATGGCCTCTCTCAGGTTTCTCTCTGGTTAGATCGATGTGTCACGTGAACAGTACGAAGAATTCTCTCATGTGATCTGATGTGATCCCTTCAGTTTTCGATAGCTGTAAATAGCTCGCACGCGATACGGCCGCTTACTCCGCGCTCGTACGCCACTTTTCGAAGGATCTGTAATCAGACAGAAAGAAAAAAAGAATGGGCGCTTCCGCGTTACCCGTGATAGCCTTCACGCTTCTCTGGGGCATCGTGCTATTCCTTGGAGTAGCTCTACCACTTTTCGTTCCGAAGGGACCAAACCGAGGGTAAATAGACGCTCTCAACGCTCTTATTTGCCGTCGCACATTCTTGTTCCGTTGCAATTCACACGTAACCTAAATCTCACGAAACAGACGGATATTTTCTCTCACGCAAACATATTTTTCCTTCTAACGTCACAGCTCTTGCAAAATTTGGCAATAACAACAAGGCGTTTTACTTAACTTTCCATGAAGATTTCCGCTAATAGAGATACTTTGAAAGCATCAATATTCGCTCGAGTATTATTCATAATATAATTTTAATTTATGTGTGTTTCTAGGATACTACAAGTTCTACTGGTGTTAACGGGCTTTACGTGCTGGTTATTGTAAGTTTAATATTTTCTTGACATCTTGACGCTCTAATTTATATTTGTTATTAATACGTAAATGAAATTTTCTTACAGCTGGCTATGCTGCTACATGGCGCAGATGAATCCATTGATTGGACCGAAGTTAGATAATGTAACCATTCTAGTTATGGCTCGAGAATGGGTACGTAAAAAAAATATCAAAGATATAAGTAATTGAACATGTATCATATGTATAAATTGATTGAATTAATTATTGTCGTTAAGCAATTACATAAGGAAATGTATAAATAATTTATATTTGTAGGTATATTACTGTCTATATAATGCACGTTATTTTATTACAGGGTAATCCTATTTCCGACTAATGAACATTCCACGGTGCGCGAAAATTTTGATTTCAAGTATATACATTCATTCCCCGACGTTACTTTTAACGAAATTGTGTAATTATAAATGTGTAAAATTATACGAAGGTAAAACAAAATGCCAGTACATATTAATAATTCCTATAAATGGAATAATTGTAATTCAATTATATATTATATAATTTAATTTGTATATAAGATATCTATCGTAATTGCTTAGAAATGTGTAAGAATTTTAATGTAATGATCATCTGAAGAAACTATTGTTAGGAAAACGAAATAACGTTGTTTTAATCAAACACATTCTTGTATTGCTTAAATTGCTGTGTTTCCCAGCAAAAGTAATGATACAAAAGATTAAGAATAGAAAACCTATGTGCAATAAATAATTAAAATCTCACATTATTCAATAAAAAATAATAAAATTGTACTCTCTATAATTCATAAAATATAATTATACATCAGAAGTCCTATCCTATATATTTTAATACGACTAAAATTTATAAGATTTATTTTCAAACAAAGATTTTTTTAAAAGATGTAAAACGATATGTATATTACAGTAAACGATATATAATAATTTATTGTTACGCAAAATAGCAATTTATGTCCTAAGTATAATATAAAATACATTTAATATAATCGCGTAATTTTCGATTATCAATGTCAAATATTATAATCCTCTCATTAAGCTACTATATACTCATAATATTTTTAACATAAAAAGAATTATTCGTAAAATCATGTTTATATATTATTTTTCTACTAACATATTTAATGAACTTGTAACGTTTGACCATTTTTTAAACAATCTGTATAATCGCCCAGGTAGCATTAATGTCTAAAAGACATCGTAAAGATGTCTTTAAGATGCCAGAAATCTTAAAGATGTCTTTATGATGTCTTTTAGACATTAATTGCTACCTGGGCGGTTGCAGGCTATATCGCATATACGCGATAAATTGTCACTGTAAAAACGCCCGTGGCACACCGACAGCCAATGAGAGCCGCTTAACGAGTCGTCCGTACGTCACATGAGATATTCGGCCTAATTACATCCCTGGGAGAGAGAGTGGGATTGGGATCTTGGATGGTTTGCGGTCTCTCCACGGCTCCGCGGTGCAAATGTCAATCGCGAAAAGTGATACAACAATAATAATGGAGGCGTGTAATGCCGTTGAGCGCGAGGTGGATAAAGTTCTGTCGAAATTCGGTGCGATAAACGAACATGCGGAGACAGTGCTGCACGACCTGATAAATCACATTCAGTCCCTGAAAAAGGATCTGGAAGAAGGTAAACGGGGTCGAAGTCATTTCCCGAGATCTTTGTCTCCGATCTTGATCGCTAACGGGTAGTTTTTAGTTCGAATCATGCGATTTCGAAGGATTATTCACGCTCTCCGATTCTTAACGGACCAAATCGATTTTCCGATAGACTGATTGCTCTGTTTATTAACTGTAGCGCCGCAGTTTAATTTCTTGGAATTGACTAACCTCTGCATATTGACTAAACCAAGCTCTGCATATTGCACGCTATTAACAGCTTAGTTCTACGTGTTTACATCATTTTTAATATAATGATGAGCAATTAAATGCAAATAGTATGTTTTTTTTTGTATTTATTTACCTCCCTACATTTTTTCAATACTAAGGTATAAAGCCTTTTCGTGCGTTTGTCGCAAATTATCTTGTCCCTGAAATAAAAAAACACGTCAGACATACAACTGATATTAAAACTAATAATTAGATTTTTTAAATATATATTTATGTACGCAATACGATGAAAAGAAAAAGGTTTATAATATATGTACAAATTTATTATTTATTCAAATATTTGTGAATATAATTCAATAAAGAATTATACATTTATTCTTTTACATATAGAACCTTTATATACAATCGATTTGGATTGCGAAATATAAGCTTAATATGTTTTTATTAGCACCACCTAATCAAGAACTAACAGCTGGTCAAGTACAGATGTTAAAGCAAGCGATGACAAAAGTACGTGATACTGTACAAAGACTGGCGACAGACCACCGCGATTTGCACAGTACGGTGTCCAAGGTCGGTAAGGCGATAGACAGAAATTTCATTGCCGATTTTGCAAGTACCAGCAGGGAAGATGTGTTTTCCGGGCCTGAGAAATCTCACCTCCTGAATCAAATAATCTGCCAGCACTTTTATCGCCAAGGGATGCTGGACATTGCTGATGAATTAGCAGTGGTGAGTTTCCTTTACCAAATCTATTTTACATTGTTTTTTTTCTATCTTAATCGCGTGTAATACCACGATTGGTAATATTTACAGGAAGCTGGCATCAAAACCGACGAAGGCAGGAAGGAACCATTCACAGAATTGAATTATATATTAGATTGTCTAAAACAGAGAAACCTTGAACCGGCATTAGATTGGGCTAAGAAACACAGAGAAGCACTTTTAGCACAGGTAATTTCCGACTTGCAAATGTAAATTGTCCATTTTATATTGGCGTATAGCGTGCGTGTCATAAATTTTTCATTTTTTTCCAGAATTCTTCTCTCGAGTTCAAGTTACACAGATTACATTTTATAAGATTAGTCCAACAAGGCCCCAGCAAGCAGAGAGAAGCGATATTGTACGCCCGCCAAAATCTCACACAGTTCGTCGGACGTTACGAGAAAGAAGTACAATCTCTAATGGGGACGTTATTGTACTTGCCGCATGGAATCCAATCGTCTCCCTACAGTCACTTATTAGACCCAACTTTATGGCTCGAGATACACGACGTTTTCACTAAAGAAGCGTGTACATTACTAGGTTTAAGCGTGGATAGCCCATTATCTGTTTGGTACGTACATCTTACTTGCTCATAATTAAAAGGAATTTAACAGGCGACTAAAACATCGTGATTTGTTCAATTGCAGTATCAACGCAGGATGCACTGCGCTACCTGCGCTATTAAATATCAAACAAGTCATGCAGCAGAGGCAGGTCACCGGTATCTGGAGCGGTAAAGATGAGTTGCCCGTAAGTACAAGGATGCATAATCACATACATATTTAAATAAATGTGTAGAGATATTGAGATTCAAAACACATCGATTTCTTCTCGTCTGCAGATCGAGATAGATCTGGGAAAGCAGAGCCGTTATCATTCAGTCTTTGCCTGTCCCATACTCAGGCAACAAAGCACAGAGAACAATCCACCGATGAAACTGGTTTGCGGTCACGTAATTTCCCGAGACGCGCTGAACAAACTCGCCAATGCAAATAAGTAGGTGTTACATATGCGGCGAGGCTGGAGTACATTGGTGCTTCCTAAGTGCTGATTTAAAGTCACTTTTTAAAAGAAATCAATTTATTTCCAGGTTGAAATGCCCGTACTGCCCGGCGGAGCAGAATCCTGAGGATGCGAGACTTATTTACTTTTAAGCTGTGATATACTACCTATACATATAGTAATATATACATATATATGTAATATGTGTGTGTGCGTGTGTGTGTATAAGGAATATATACACATGTAAAAGAGTTAGTTTTGCAGTTTCTTTGTAACGAATTATACCGAATGCAAAAGAACAATACAAGTTACATGCAATAACCGGAGAATTGTAAATCCATATTTACATTTGTCATCAAGAATCTATTATTGAAACTGTTTCCGTTCATCGTAATATCAAGATCGACCATTCACTTAAATGCAGATATAAGTGCAATCAATTCGCAGTCTTTTTTTTTTCAAGGAAACTGTTCTGAAATATCTGAAGAAAAACGGAGGAACTGTGATAGTTTTAATATTCGTGGGATAGTTGTAATTATACAGTTATATATTGTTGGTTAGACAATTTATATATATTACTCTAGTGTATAAGTGACTTCAGCTTTTTACGCGAGTGATGACTTAAGAGCCATGAATGTTTAACGATGCCTAACAAATTTGTTATAAGATTTTCGTAAAGTTATCCGTTTCTCATTTCGATTGTATGTACTGGCTTGGCTATAGTTAAATGAAGAGATCATTTTGTAAATATGTGTTTTTTACATTTATTCCCTCCCACATCGCAATTTACAATACTCATCAATTCTGACGCAGATATAAAATGATAAATATATTGTAACGGTAATTAAAAATGAAAATCGATACATCCTTTGTTACGAGAAGATCTAGTATTATATATTATTAGTAATACATATTGGTATTATTGGTATTATTTTGCTAACAATATAAAGTAAAACTACGCAGTGTATAATTACAAAATAATATTAACCCTCGGTGGTCACACGTTGGGTTCAAAGTGATCCCAATCAATTTTCAAACAACTGCATGCTGTTCAAAAACTAACAGTTTAAGTAATCGCAAAAAATTCTAGAATTAAATTTAACATTGTAGAATATATTCTCATTATAAAAAATTAACTTTTTGAGTGGCATCATGTTCAAAAATATCCTTTAGAAATGTTCAAAAAAGAGGTGTAACCAAGGGTTAATAATAATAATTATATGTCTTTATGTTGCTTCTTCCCGTTTAAAACGGGCGGATAAAATTTCCGGGATCATGTTGACCTCGTTGTCGAGTGTTCCGTATATGCACCAATCGTTGCTTAGACTAATTGTCTCGATGATTTTAGATGGTTCTGCGGATTCGGGTGGACTGTCACAACCGCGCTGCGAATCACCGTGATCATTCTCATCGATGGACCACTGCGATGCGATCTCCTTGAACGGCTGCAAGCAGTTCGCGTTCTGTCGTATGTTCTCCAATTCCTCGTCGCAGAGACGCTCGACCTCCGACAACTTCTGCCTGTAGGCGTCGACGAGCACACGCTTGTACGAGTTGTAACGTTGCTCGGCTTGCTCGACGGAGTGCCGGTCATGGTACTTGGCGAGATTCTTCTCGTACTCGAGTATTGCGAGTTCCCTGATGCTCTGCTCCGACGTAATATCAACGATGTTACCTGGTAAATACAAACCGCATAAATGTTAATCATCAATTCTGGATATAGAGAATTAAACCGAACGGATAGTGAAATATATAAGAAAGGAACATAAATACAAATTTAGATTTAATAGTTTTAATTCTTGCAAGCCACACTTGTTTTTTGCATACGTGTAAGCTACACTGGAGTCTGGAGAACCTCAGCCATTTTTCGCTCATAAGTTTCGAAAAAATCAACATATTGTAATGTTTTTTTTCCCCTCCAATTAATCGTAACTTTTCTGAGAATTATGATAGCAATCTCAGACTTTGTAAAAAAAAATTAATACAAAAAAATTCGCATTAAAAAATAAAATGATAGTTTCAAACGATAGTTCCAAAATTTCGTTGGAGTTCTTGAGACTCCAGTGTGGCTTTCGAGGGTTAAATAAGATTTTAAAGTTCCCGAAAGATTTGTTCACTGATGAAGGATTTATAATTATTCCGAAATGAATTTCTCAGTTCCCCTTAATTCACTCCTCGATTCACTCGTTTTACAAGACCTGAAGGAGTGAATTGAAGAGTACGAGCTACTGATTAAATATCGATGATTGCAAATCGTTACCTAAGTCGCTCGAGAGCGGCGATTCGACGGCATAGGCCGCGGCTGCGGCCCGCGCGGCCGCGGTTGCCTCTTCAAACGCAAGGGCATCGCTTCTCTGGCGTAGAAGATGAAACTCCTCCTTCTCCCTTTTCCAGAGAGCTGCCTCCTTGTTTAGTTTTTCCCGAAGGCTCGTCATCTCCGACCAGAGTTCCTGGGCGCGCTCGTGAAGGGCAGATCTAAAGCGAATAATTTTCTATCTGGCAAATAATAATTTTACCACGACCAAGAAAATATTAAAATCGCAAAAAAACCTCAACATTTTTTATACTCTTTTGCTCGAGCACTTTTTTAACACGTAAATTGCTTTTATATAAATTATATTCCTCGTACACATTTAATAGTGTTGTTAAATATGCGATGAAATGATTGAGAAAGATTTAATTAATATAAGTTTTTTTTATCATTTTTATAGCTTTTTATAAATTTAATTAAGATAGTTTTTTTAATTGTCAATCTGAGCCAAACTCTGAAAGATCTTTTTTGAATTGCGATCGATCTAAAATATTAATTTTAATTAATTCGATGTCTTGTTATCTCTTTATATTACGAAACGCAAAGATCTGCTTTATTGCTTCCGTTTTCGTAAGCGGAACACTACCCCCGTAATTTTCGCGTAAAAGAGAGGGAGTGGATTCTCTGTTCTCGAAATATTTCTTTCAAAATTTCAAGATTTACAACAAGGAATACAATACGCGAATTCTTTTCCACAGTCGACGGCGGATGATCCTAGATCTGTCGCGGGCGAAAGTTGAGTCTCCGTTCGCTCGACGTCGCCCGACAATCCTTCGGACACGTCGTCCTCGTCCGACGTATCGATATAAATTGCGGGAATATTCCCGATAACGTCTTGCGTGCCTGTTTCGTTCCGCGTGTCGTCGCGTTTCTCCAAGTGACATTTGCGAATTTTCCAATTTCTGGACTCCGAATTTTGAGGCGCATCGTTCGAGACGACAGGCGCTACTTCCGCCGAGGAGACGTGCCTGACGTCCATCGCGTTTCGTTTTTTTTTTCTTTTTCGATCAATTACATAAATCACGAGAAATATCGCTGACAAATGGAAACATTTTACATTTACTGATCCCGGAATTCTCAGGGATAAATTGCACGCGCTTCCGTTTTGGTTTTGTTTTTTTTTGTTTTTGAAGTTTTATTGTCGCCGCTTTACCGCGATGTTGATTGGTTCTCTCGCTTGGCTCAATTCATTACTGCGAGAGTTAACTGTCAGTGCGAGAATCATATTTTGACAACTCACTAAATGACAGGTTATTACGATTGATTTTATTCAAGTTATCCTGATGCGTAATGTCAAATAAATGTAAAAATTAAATTTGATACCTGTTATTAAAAATATATTTATAATAGTCGAGAATAAATGGCACGCGCTTCGTGTCTATAGTTAATGTTAAATTCTATCAGCTATGAATTTGTAACGTAAAGTGTATTGGCTATAAAAAAAAAATAATTTCGTAACAATAATTCCATTTCAAAGCGCTACGATCGAATTGACAACGTTCTTTCTTTTTATTGTTAATAAATCTGCAAGATCAGAGCACGAAATACGAAGCAGTAGGCTCGTTTATAGAAAATTTTCTAAGCAAAACGAATAATATTTGGGGAACAAGCAACAGAGAACGTTTTATAATTTTCAAGTATCTTTATTTTCAAGTAACGTTTTTTATACCTAGTATGCGCGATCAGTAAATAAAAAAGATACAATTTAACGTAAATTTTCTGTAAAATAAAGATTATGAGGAATAAAGCAACAAACGGGCAAATAAATTTGAAACATTTACGACGAATTACGTGAACGAGCGAATTACGTGCCTGTTCTTTAACAAAAAACGGAATTATATATTTGTGGACGCACATTTGAGCTTGTTTCTAGACGTTCATACATCTTTGAAGCAAGCTCGCTCCCTCGTTCGCGATCGTTCGCGATCCGCGACAAGCAAATTAAAGTGAGAACGCCATAAACGCGCGATCGTTTTCTTTAATCAGTCAATTGACTATTAATTCTCGCGCTTAACGAGAGCTATTTATCGAAGCGTTCAAGCTATTTATTGAGTGTCTTTCTGCGCGATTCACATATATATTCGAAATATAAATCGAAACGTAAGCAAGAAACGCGACTCGGGCGAGAGGTGGAACGCGTT